>NW_026127208.1:187500-308556 GCF_022985175.1 Labeo rohita | reverse complement strand
AAATAAAGTCAATTATATAAAATAATTACATTCTTTAATTCAACAGGTTTCAAAAGTGAATGTTTTTCAGGATTGGTGACACAATTAAAAAATTAATGAATTTACGTGACTTTTCCAGTCGTTTGTGATTACAGGATAAGACTTATTTAACTATTTGTTACTCAGAAACAGCAGAATCTCTCCAGTAAAATATAGAAAAATCACAATTTATCCACTCATATATCCAGGTTTTCCAAGTTCATGACAACCGTGGTTCTTTAAAAAAAATGACAGTTGTTGAGGGAACTAATTCAAATAAGAAATATGACTCTGAACCACAAAACCAGCCATAACGGTCAATTTAAAATTGAGATTTATACATCAAATAAATAAATAAGCTTTCCATTTAAATATTTGGCTGAAATACAACTGTTTGAAAATCTGGAATCTGAGGGTGCAAAAAAAAAAAAAAATCAAAACATTGAGAAAAATCACCTTTACAAAGTTACATTACTAATCAAAAAAGTTTTGATACATTTACGGTAGAAAATTTGCAAAATATCTTCATGGAACATGATCTTTACTTAATATCCTGATGATTTTTGACATAAAAGAAAAATTGATAATTTTGACCCATATAATGTATTGTTGGCTATTGCTACAAATATACCAGTGATACTCAAGACGGGTTTTGTGCTCCAGAGTCACAAATATGATGTCAGCTTAAAGCTTTGTCATCTTCAAGCAGTGATTCAGTGCATATCAATATAGTAAAAGCATGGAAAGTGTCACCGCTGGGAAATGAGGAGATGCTCTGGACCTTCGGTTTCCTCCCGTGTGTTGCTTCGGGACTTCATTCTGTCATGAAACATCAATTCCTGATGGATAAAATCATTCATTTCTCACACTATGCGAGTCAAATGGTTGCAAAACTTTCAGAATGACACTTCAACACACTCGCAGTGAGAGATCACACCAGTGAAACACATGGTACAGTAGATAGTTTACTGAAAACAGTTTAATTGTATTAACGATCAGTCAGAGAACAGTTACTGCATGTACAGACGCTGTGACTTCACCATCAGAACTGCTGGAAAACACACGTCAGATGCGTGCTAGTTTCACATTAGTTACCAAAGCATGTTCACGTTTATGTACATAGTGCAAAAGACACGCCAATGAAGATCACTCCAAACACAGAGAGAGAAAGAGAGAGACGGAGAGAGAGAGACGGATCCGTTAGCACCGCACCGAACGCTGCTACAGAAGCTTATTGCACCGAGATCCTGCTGCTCCAGAACATCGACACGGTTTCACACCAGCGGCGGATCCTTTCGCCCTCGCGTTAGTCGTGAACACGCGTTTACCATAATTAATGTACATCGTCGCCGTTAGAAGGTCAGAAATCCTTCACGAGGAGACGAACGAGGCGTCACCTCTCGAGCGCTCGACTAAAGACGGAGGAGAAAGAGCAGAGTAAATCAGAGTAAACGTGGTTAGAAAGACAGTTCTGTACTAACACACATGGACAAGAGCTCCGGAACACGCTACAGCAATTTACAATCGCAGGAAACCACCGATCCCATCAGTACCAGGAGAAACGATTCCACCCGAAGACGCACGCCAAACAAAACGCCCTCCGAATCACTTCCAACTCAAGCGAGATAAATAGAACCGAAGACGACGGAATATTAGAAACATTTAAACAGGTTATTTACACAGGATTCGTTCATTTGTTCATTAGTTACGCACAAATCACACATCAAGACGTCTGCCGTTCAGCGTTTGTTAATGCGTCGCGTTTGCTTTTCCTGGTTAAACCAAACGCGTGTTCAGATGAGCCACCGAGAACAGACGTGTGTGAGGAATGAGTGAACGAACGCTTGTTTCCTTCATTGATTTGTAGAAATGATTCACCTGAACTGTGAATCATTTACTCACTTTAAACACACATGACTTTATTTCTTCAGTGGAACACGGATGAAAAACATTCAGCTGCTCGTTTTTGGGGCAGAATCACGAAAACACGGTAAAGCATCGTTAGAGTGATTCATATGACTCAGTGATTCACTGACTCACTACAGCTATTTAAAGGGATAGTTCACCCAAAAATGTCATTCTGTCATCACTTCGTCTCCCTCATGTGGTGCAAACCTGTTTGACTGGCTTGCTTTCTTAAGTGGAGCACAGAAGAAGATACTTTGATTAGTTTGTTTTTGTCCGTATAATGGAAGTCAATGGGGTCCAAAGTTGGTCGTTTCCAAAGTTCTTCAAAATATCTTTGTTTTTAATGACGTGAGGGTGATTAAATGATGATTAGATGATGAAAGGACGGTGTGTTTGCCATCAATCACTTTGAAAGTGTGAAATCAGTTTTTCACCCTAGTCAAAACGAAGAATACGGACGACTGCTATGATGCTTTACAGTGCTGTTCTGGAGCAGCTTGAGCATCATCTGAAGACGTAAAGTCACACGTGTGAAGTGTGAGCAGATGAGAGTGTGTGAGCGGTTGGTCTGTCCGTTATAGTTTCCTGAGTCAGTGTTTGTGGAACGTGTGCGCCGCGACCTCTCATCCCGTGCGCGCGGGCGAATCCGCAGCGTCTTTGTCGTCGACCGCCGGTTCGGCCAGGTCAGAAGAGTCGAGCTCCTCCTCGTCGCTCAGCCGCCCTTCCTCGTCTTCGTCGTCCTCGTCCTCCGTGCTGCTCTGTCTGCGCAGCTGCAGGTTCTCTAAGGTTTTGGAGACCCACGACTCGATTCTGGAGCTGAGCGGCGGCACCTGCACGGAGATGGGCTCGGGCGTGTAGTCCTCCTCCTCCTCTTCCTCTTCGTCCTCCTCCTCCAGCATGCCGGGCACCAGCGTGCTGGTGGTGCTGGTCATGGAGGAGTTGAGGCGGTCGCGGCAGCTGCCGTCCAGGGAGCCGGTCTCCGTGCTCTGCTGCGACGCCCACTCCAGCCGGTCGTCCGTGCGGGACTCGTCTCTCTCGGGCGCGCGGGCGGCCGCGGGGCTCGGGCTGGAACCGGCCGTCGGCTGCGGAGGCGGCGTGGCGATCTCGCGCTGCTCTTTGCTGGTCGCTCTGCTGATGGGCTCGGCGTCCAGCGGCTCTGGAGCGTCTGCGCTCTCCACCATCGTCCTCCAGTTCGTCTCTGCAGGCACAACATTCAGAATCAGTCAGACGCTCACCTGAACGACGCAAAAAGCAAACTTGGTTCTGCGCGTCTTACCGTATTCCTTCTCGTTGACCTCTGAGATGGGCTCGGAGATGACGCTGCAGAAGGAGATGGCGCTGGCGGCGGACGGGTTTCTGGAGTGGCCCATGTGGTGCGTGACCTTCTTGACATTCTTCAGCGCCTCCTCGGCCTGCTCCTGCTCCAGAGCGCTGACCATGTCCTTATACGCCCTCCGCGCCTCCTCCGTCAGAGACACCAGCTTATTGAACAAACCCTGAACACACACAAACAGTTACAGACATGCACCCGACAGATGCTTTTATTCTTACATTGCTTTTTAAGTTCTACATTACCAGTCAAAAGTTTTTGTACAGTAAGATTTGTAATGTTGTTTTTTTTAAGAAGTGTCTTCTGCACACCAAGCCTGCATTTATTTGATCCCAAGTACAGCAAAAACAGCAAAATTTTGAAATATTGTTTGAAATATACTATACTATTTAAAGGAACTGCTTTCTATTTGAATATGATTTCAAATGTAATTTATTCCTGTGATTTCTAAGCTGAATTTTTAGCATCATTACTCCAGTCACATGATCCTTCAGAAATCATTGCTGCTCAAAGAAATATTTTTATTATTATTATTATTGTGGTTGAAAAAAGCTGAGTAGAAATTTTACAGGTTTCTTTGACAAATAGAAAGTTCAGAAGAACAACATTTATCTGAAACAGAAATCTTATCGTCACTTTTGATCAATTTAAAGCTTCCTTGCTAAATAAAACTACTCAACTGTTTTTAACACTGATAATAATCATAAATGTTGAGCAGTAAATCAGCATATTAGAATGATTTCTGAAGGATCATGTGACACTGAAGACTGGAGTAATGATGCTGAAAATTCAGCTTTGATCACAGAAATAAATTACAGTTTAACAGATATTCAAATAGAAAGCAGTTATTTTAAATAGAAAAAAATATTTCAGTTTTTGCTGTACCTTGGATCAAATAAATACAAGCTTGGTGAGCAGAAGAGACTTGTTTAAAAAACATGAAATATTTTATTGTGCAAAAACTTTTGACTGGTAGTGTATTTTTGATCAGTTCATGTGTTCCCTGGGTGTGTGTGTGTGTGTACTTGTTTTTGCTACATTGTGGGGACCAAATGTCCCCACAAGGATAGTAAAACCTGAAATTTTTGACATTGTGGGGACCGGCCTGCGGTTGGGTTAGGGGATAGACAATATCGTTTGGTCAGTATAAAAACTATAGAAGCCTGTGGAAAGTCCCCACAATTCACAAAAACAAACGTGTGTGTGTGTGGGGGTGTGTGTGTGTACCTCTGCTCCAGAGTAGTTAAATATTCCCACGACGCTCACCGGCACGAGTTTATTCACGCAGCGGCCCAAAGCCTTTCGGCCCAGAGCAAACACAAACGGGATCTCCTGCTCCCTCGCCATGGCAATGACGTTATAAAGGGCCTCGTCCAGACCTCCTGCGCACACACACACACACACACACATACACATTAGAAAATATAAAACACTTCATCAGCAGTGAGACAGGGGACATGTGGTGTTGTTTTGATTTCAAACTAAAGATTCACAATGAGACCTGAAACGCTAAGGCCGTATTTACATTACATTGTTCACGTAACCCGATTCTGATTTTTACTTCCCATGTGGCACAGATCGGATATGACCCACAAACATGTAAGCTAGAAAAAGGCCACGTATTCTAATATTCTCAGATTGGTTTCAGGCCTCTTTCATATGTGGAAATAAATCTGATATGCATCCGAAATGTGCATTTGTGTCTGCTGTGTAAGTGGACAGATCAGATATTCCCCCGACCACGTGAGTCGTTCATCATTGAAAAAGCGACGGTGGCAAAGTGACGTGAACTCAGGTGGACAGTTTTTAAGGTCAGTGTTGCCATGTCCTCAGCTTATTTGTGGAATTTAAGCTACTTAAGCAACTTTTACTCTGTTGCTGCATGTAAAACAATCTGTCCCCCAGCTATTTCAACACATTGAGATCCCTGCTAGATGGAAAGACTGT
Source organism: Labeo rohita (assembly GCF_022985175.1). Taxonomy (NCBI): domain Eukaryota; kingdom Metazoa; phylum Chordata; class Actinopteri; order Cypriniformes; family Cyprinidae; genus Labeo; species Labeo rohita. Next base: position 303,353 of record NW_026127208.1, on the reverse strand, counting down.
GGAAAAAACACATTTGGGATAGTTCTGAATAGCAGTTATGCAGGTTTTGTTTGACAGACCTGGCAACCTGTCAGTACATCTACCCTTGGTTGTTTTGCCAAGTGTCTAGTGTAAATTCAGATGTTGGATATGGGTCACTTTTAAAAGAAGCTGTAAGCTGGGGCCAGCTGTTCAAAAAGTTTAATGTGGATCAGAATGGATTTGGAAATCCCATGTTTTGCTATCCAGGATCAGGTAAGCCTGTTTTTTCAATGCAAAATTGGGCTTGATCACCCTGATACAGATACACGCTTTTTCAGATTTCCAAATCTGGATTACTAGTGCTCTCCGGAGCCTCTAAAGGGACATGGTGATGGAAAAAAAGAGATGGGGAAAAAGTGGCAATGTTTTGCATTCTAGTTTTGCATTGCATTTACACAAATAACTACTTCTGACTGCTCTATCTCTGAGGACTGTGCCAATGTAGTTTGCAATAAGTGATTAAAAAAACAAAAACTTTAAATTAAATATAATATTTTTGTTTGATATTGACAGCTGTTTGAGGATTTGGAGATATATTACTCGTTAAAATGTTGTATTTTTGAATCCAGATCAAAACCAAGATTGCAGAATCCTTTTTTTCTTTCGAACAACCCATTTTCAAGATTTGATCCAATCAAATGGCCAAAATCCATTCAGACTAGATTTAAACAACTGGCCTCTGGTCATCAGAAAAGAAATCCGATATAGTCAACAAACCAGAATTTTGTCATCAGGAACTGCAGTGTAAATGTGACCTATGTCTGACCTTTGGCCTGGATCTTCTCACAGTTGGGCGAAATGATGACACACTTGATCTTGTGCAGTTTCATGTGTTTGGTGACCTCTCGCAGACCCATGACCAGACGCCGCTTGGATTTGGCTTTGCTGGGCTCCTTCTGATAAACCCGCTCCTGAAAGCGAACCAACTCCTGCAGGAGCAGCGTCACGCTCTCATCGATCTCCTTACTCAACACCTGATTACAGTACCTGACAAAACCAGGGAGAGAGAGCACTTCAACATCTTGACACATCACACCGACTGATAATCTCAGAGTGATCCTGAGTGTGACCCTGGACCACCGGGTCTTAAGTATCACGGGTATATTTGTAGCAACAGCCAAAAACACACTGTATGGGTCAAAATTATCAATTTTTCTTTTATGCCAAAAATCATTGGGATATTAAGTAAAGATCATGTTCCATGAAGATATTTTGTAAATTTCCTACCGTAAATATATCAAAATTTCATTTTTGATTAGTAATATGCATTGCTAAGAACTTAAAGGTGATTTTCTCAATATTTCGATTTTTTTGCAACCTCAGATTACAGTTTTTCAAATAGTTGTATCTCAACCAGATATCGTCTTATCCTAACAAACCATGCATCAATGGAAAACTTATTCGGCTTTCAGATGATGTGTAAATCTCAATTTCTCAAATCCCAATTATGACTGGTTTTGTGGTCCAGGGTAGTGTTAATTTCGTCAGACGAGACGAGACGAAATATGTTCGAACGACCTTTTTTTTCATGACTAAGACGAGACGATGACAAGACTGCACCACTGTTTTTTAAATTAACATGATTATTGTTGAAAAAAGACGAGACGAAAATGTTTTGCAAGAATAAAAACTGCAAAACCACTGTTTTCGTCCAAAAACGCTGATCTAAGACTTTAAAATTAACATGCATTATTGTTGCTCAAGTTACAGGTCTCATAAACACACAACACACAAAGAACACGAGTGAAAATGTTTTGCATAAAATAAAATACTGAAAAAGATAAAACCTCTCTTCAAAGAATTTCGTCACCACCAACCTCGACATCTAAAGGCTTTTCAGGTAAGTCAACAGCTGTTACGGCTTTAAAATGCTGATTTTAGGCATCTACGCTGTAAATCAACCAGTTAGCTATGGTGTTTTAGCACATTAAGCAGGTTATATATATTTTATGTTAACTTATTTTGCCACATGCATGTGAAAAGTGGGGGTGCTGTAAATGCATGTTTTTTCATTAACATTTATTTGTAATAAACACTTTGAGTTGGCTATTTAAAAAGTTTTATTTTTATGTTAAATTATGTAAAGGATAATGTAGAGCGAGGCGGTTGTAACGTTAGCTAATACAACACCAACAGGCTGATTAGGACCCCGACGCGAAGCGGATCCCGCTTATTACATGGCTACCTACCAAATAAATCAATAATTTGACACAAAATTATGATTTAAAAAGGAGTTTAACATTTGCATTCAACAAAAATCATTCAACAAGTGTATTTTGTCAGGTAATTATGACATTTAACCAATGTTTGAGATATGTGAAACACTTTTTTTACTGAAATGTGTATCAGTAATAATCTCAGTAATAATGTGTTATTTTAAAAAAAGACTACAATTTTTTGACTAAACCTAGACTAAAATATATTGAGTTCTTTTTTGACTAAAACTAGACTAAAATTAAAAGACTTTTAGTCGACTAAAACTTGACTAAGATACCTTGAGTTTTCTTTTGACTAAAACTTAGACTATGACGAGACTTTTAAAAAAACTTGACTAACAAAAAAAGATATGTGAATGACTAAATATGACTAAAACTAACAAGGACATTTGGCACAAGACTAAGACTAAGACTAAATTAAAAATAGGTGACGAAAGTAACACTAGTCCAGGGTCACATATCTGTGCGTTACAGCTGTTTCACCTACAGCTGCACGTTCATGAAGATGACAGACAGAGATGCACTGCTTACACACACTAACATCTGGATCAGTGTGATGAACGGAACGCTGCTGTTGTGAATTCGGCTGATTTAAGCTTGTCATCATATTGTATGTGTGTTTGTGTCCAGAGAGAATAAAAATAAGTCATTTTTGTAGGGAGGCCGACAGAAAATAATCCTTATTGTTGAGCTCTCATGCGCACACACACACACACACACACACACACTGTATTGAGCAGCACAGTGACTCTGCTGTTCCAAACCCACTCTCAGCCTGCAGAAGCAGCAGCAGCACAAAGGCTGATCTGAGATCTGACAGGAAGAGACTGTGGGCCGCCGTATCAGGCAGGAATCTGCACTGCTGTGACCTCAGTGACCTCTGACCCCTGCGTGTGCGTGTACTCACTCTCTGAACCTGCGGCTGTGGATCTTGGTGATGGCGGACGCAGCCATGGGGCTCCCGATGCCGGAGCTGGCGGGCGAGCCCTGTGACACGGGCGTGATGCTGTAGGGAGAGTTCTGACTGGCTGGGGACAGGGACGCATCACTGGGCATGCTCAGACCGTTCTCTAAAACACACAGACACACAATGGAGACAGATAAGGACAGGTGCCTGCATTACACATCAAATACACGTGCCTGTTTTTTTTGTGTGTTTTTACCATCCTGCTCCTGTGTGAGCGGGTCGGTGAAGCTCAGAGTGTCTCTTTGCTCGTCGGCTCCAGATACGCTGTGATCAGTAGAACTCTTGCCCTTCTTCACCTCACGCTCCTGCAGAATGATCTACATACACACACAAAACAAGGGGTTAATGCTGTGTGATGTCATATCCTGTCATGCTCGTGTCGTGTGTGTTTTCTAGAGCACCTTCTTCATGGCGGTGGTCTTCTTGACTTTGGGAATCTCTCTCTCTTTCCCTCTCTTGACGCGGGGGGCGCTTGAGTCCAGGATGTTGTGAGGGGGGGTGTATGTGTTTTTGAGTCCCGACACTCGACTGCTGCCGCCGCCATCTTTACTGTGCAGAGCGCCCACTGTCCCGACTGACAACAACACATATATATTTAGATTTTAAATAAACAGTTCTTTCAGTCCAAACAGCTGATAAAAACATCACAATAATCCACAAATAATCTTGAGAGGACAAAAGTGTTCAAATTTAGAGCTGTTTTGGCTTGTAAGTAAAGGTGCTTGATCCGTGCAGATTTCTCTCCTGATTCAGACCACTTTTTCACTGGATGAAGCGTTATTTTGTATTATGGACTTAGTGATGGATTTGTTTCAGCTTTTGTCTTCTCAAGATGTGAACTGATGGACTGGAGTGGTGTGGATTACTTGTGTATTATTGTGATGTTTTTATCAGCTGTTTGGACTCTCATTCTGACGGCACCCATTCACTGCAGAGGATCCATTGGTGATGGAATGACACATTTCTACAAATCCGATGAAGAAACAAACTCATCCTAATCTTGGTTGGCCTGAGGGTGAGCACATTTTCATTTCTGGAACTATTCCTTTTTTTTAACTATTTCATTTTTGGAACAAAAAAATTGTTAGTAAGTTTAAATATTTTTTGTGTTTTGGTAATTTTTTCAATATGTCTATATAGTTTTAATTAGCTCTTATTGTAGTTTTAGTTATTTTAGTACATCAAGTCAGACTAAATGAAATAAAGTAATGCACCTGTGTATGAGAGTGGTTTGGTGTTGTTGAGTTGTCGTGCCCTCATGGCCTGTTGTTGTTTCTCTAGTGCCGCCAGCATGTCACCCAGATCCAACTGCACCGGCGTCCTGCTCTTCTTACCTGCTGCTTTAGACAGAGCCTCCTACACACACACACACACACACACACATTAAGTTATCCCACCATGACAGATCTGATGTTCAGGGCAGACTTTGCATGTGTTTGTGTGTGTGTTTGTACCTGTAGTTTCTTCTGCTCCATGCTTATCTCGTTGTACTCCTGCGCCGTGGCTAGAGCGGCAGCGAGCGCCTTCTTCCTCTGACTCTTGGCTCTCTTGGGCACAGAGCTGGTGATGGGGATGGGCGTCTGCACGATGCTTATAGGGGAATTCTCTGGAAGGTTGTCCAGCTGCACACACAAACAAACAGAGGTTTAGAGCGGGTTTTTGAGCTCAGATTTCCTCGCTGCTTCTGTCAAACACTCACCAGGTTCTTGGGCAGTTTGGGCTGAACTGGTTCTGGTTTACTCCGCTGAGCAGCGCCACCTGTGGCCAGATCAGGAAACTCGTCCTCATCCTGAACAACAGACAATCAGCACAATAATTACAGGAAATACCATCCGGCTTTCTGCATGTGTGCGTCAGTGTGTGTGTGTGTGTGTGTGTACCTGAAAGTACAGTGGCTCAGGCGTGAGGTGTGTATTGGGCGTCTCTGAAGGAGTCGATCTCTGGCCTCCCGCACGACCTCCAAAGCTCATCTGGAAGTCCTGCGGGTCAAATGATGTAGAATAAGTCTCATGTGTCAGAGCAGCATGTCATGTGACGTGTGTGACGCTCGAGTGTTACCTGAGTGTAGTTCCTCTGCTCAGGTGTTCTGCTGCCTCTGTGATACAGTGTGTTCCTGTCTGTCCACGGCTTCTGGACGGCCTGTGAGGCTACATTCCCCCAGCTAACAGCTGCACACACACACACACGTTACATTAACTATAACTATGATAACTATAATTATAACGATAACTATAACAACAACTGAAATAATAACTGAACAATAACAATAAGAGACAATATTGTTCTGTTTTGATAAGTCAAGTGCACTTCAGTTTTGTTGTCTGCTGCTTTAAACACTCAAGCCCTTTAAAGTCAGATTGATTTTTGACTGGCTGTCAGTTTTTATCATTCATCAGAAAAAAAAATTGCTCTGAAAGAGACTCCAACAATATATCTTAGTGTCGTTATCGTGAGTCGTGGTGTGGACTAATTGTATTATTATTATAATTGCAGCTCTATTTTTGGTGGAACAAACATTTGATCATGCTGTGGTCACTCATGAGAGTTCAGATGATGGGAAGGATCTCACCTGTCATGACGCCAGCGTCCACAGCCTGCAAACACACACACAAAGATGAGAAAACGGCAACCAAAATCATCGTAACAGATCAAACTAACAGATGATCTGAACGTACCGTGGTGGCCGTGTGCTGATTAGTGGAGGTGTTGGCGGCTCCCTGGTTGTGTTTGGGGCTGCAGTAGCCGCTGTCGCTGTCGATATCGGCCTCGCTGGCTCCCTGCTCGCTGGACGACTCCTGCTGCGACGTGCGTCTGCGCCGAGGTTTATTCTTCCACTGCTGTGGACTCGTCTGATCGGACGCACATCTGGCACTGCCAGACGCCTCGCCGGGGAAATCTGAAAACACACAGAACAGTGCGTTCAGAGCTCAAGGTTCACTAGCGCAGGACTTTAAGGTCAAAGGTCAGCTCAGTACCTGTCTGCTGCGCCGCATCCACCAGCAGCACCGTCTTGGATCTCCCGTCAGGCCCGGCCGCACACACCTCCTTCTGTACCGCCACGCTCCGCATCACGGGACGCTTGGCTCTCATTGGCTGAGCCATCGGCTGCTGCGAGTGACACAAATGGGCGTTAGTTTCAACTAGCGAGCAGTGCAATCACATCTTGAGCGTGTGGGTTGACGACTCGTCTCGTACCTTGTGCAGGACGGGGTTTCGTGACACGCCTCTTCCCCTCTGCGTCTGGCCCTGCGGCAGCGCCCGCTCGCTGCAGTCGGACACGGGGTTGAGCACACCGGCCTGCAGCGGCCCCGCGTACGGCCCCGGGAAGGGCTGGTAGAAGCCCATGACGGGAGGGCAGGGCGTGGGCATGATGGCGTGGTAGTACGTGGCGTAATCGCTGGCGACGGGGGGCTGCGGGGACGACAGGATGGGGTACGCCAGGTACCCGGGGCTCGGGTTGAGCTGCTGCCAGCGGTGATCTCCGTTATACATGGGCAGCTGCCGACTGAACCAGAGACACAATCACAGATTATGAAGAAACATGTTTACAAGCACTTCCCAGGATTCTGGGAACAGCTTTCAAGCTGAATGTGTTTGGGGAAGCGCTATGTGCTGGTCTGACCAATGGCAGGCAGGGAAAACTGTTTGAAACTGTCCGTTTTTTCCATTTCCACACTGTGATTCACACACACACACACACACACACACACTTATATATACAGTGGCACAAATTCAAAGTTCCACCAATTCACTTCCACCAATTCAAAGTGAACAGGAAGGAAAAGCAGCAGGATCCATTGGGAACAGAGGCAATCACACATGTGTAGCAGTGTACATGAAGTCATTTCACAGACTTTTATATCACACTACAGACAAAGAGAACACTTCATATGATTTATATGATTTTACTAATGTTTTTAATGCTGTGTGTGCACATTTGATTATACTTGCGAAGCCCAAAATGTCCTCACTACAGGGTTCGTACAGATACTGTAAAATAAAATTCCAGGACTTTTCAGGCACTACTTTTTAAATTTTCAAGGACTTCAATCACAGATCTCACAAAAAAAAAAAAAAAAAAAAAAAAAATGATTCGCGACCCGAGCTCCTAGGTTCTGATCTAAAGCAAAAAAGATTTGCGAACCCTCCCTGAAGTTCAGATCTAAATCAAATGATTTGAGATTCGCGAATTGAGGTTCTGATCTATTTGATTCACAATACGCAAAGTTCGGATCTAAGTCAGATGATTCATGAACCCGCTTCAAAGTCCTGATCTAAATCAAATGATTCACAACACACAATCTGACTGGAGAGCTTTGAAATAGTCAATCATATTGCGATGCAATGTTTTTTCAAATCTTTACAAGCGATGCTGAAATTCGAAAATGAATAGCTCTTTAAATTTGATCTGGTTTTTGCTAGTGAATCGCTTGAAATGAAAAGTAGTCAGGAGTTTGAATCAATAGGAACGGTTCCAGCTGAAATGATTCTGTTTGTCTGTTCCTGTTTTTGTGTTTTCAGCCCTGTTTACATGACACTGTCAATACTACTACTGGTTTAGCTCCATAGTTTTACAACATTAACATAAAAGTATGTTTTTTTTTAAATGTGTGAAAAGAAATGTGCTTATAAATAATTTTCATAGATACATTCTCTTTCAATAATTCACGGACTATTCAGGAATATTGCCATTTTCAAGGGGTTTCCAGGCCTTTCATTTCAAAAAGTCAAATTCAAGCACTTTATGCTCCTTGTAGAACCGTCACTAATATAGTGAAACCTGTTGAACAGACTAGTAAGACAAACCTCTGTCGTTAAAGCCAAATCATGTCTCTATTCAAATCTAGTGCTTTGCACAGCTTTCATATCATTCATTAACCTGATAGAAAAGCATCTATTAGATGGGTGACTAACACAGTGAAGCAGACATATATGTGTGTGTGTGTGTGTACCTGTTGTTCTGATTCTCCTGTACGAAGGGGTAGCAGGTGATCAGGTAGGAGGGGATTTGTGTGGGCTCAGCTCCACCCTCACCGCACAGACTCATGGGTAACAATGAAGCTTCAGCACCTTTCTTCTGAGGGATAAACGGTTCTACTTCAGCAGAGAGCTTCACATCCTGAAACACACACACACACGCTTAATTAAAAAGCAGGAACACTACACTGCTACAATTTTTACTTAAAACTCAAATGACTAACATTCAAATTTTATACGAAATTTCAGCAAGGGGAAAACAATACTTCACAAAAGAGGGCACTTTAAGCAGACTATACCAAGCAGTGCATTAAATCATATATTCAAACCAATGAAATAACACCAGTGTCTGTTAAAAAAAAGGGCATATCTGTATTTGTATACATGTACACCGATTTAGACATGCGTATTCCTTAAATATTTCTTTGAATATACATATATATATATATATAGTATGTATAAGTGTTACGTATAATGTAAAGTTGTATAATGTCTGTGATATAAATAAATTTTAAAAAAGGCATAAATTTTGAGGCTAAAATGAATAAAAAAACAACATTCATAAACAATTATACATACACAGTATCCTGTTTCCATGCAATTTAATGTATTTTTACAACTCAAAATCAGCTATGGCAATAAGAAGGAAGATGTATAGCATGTATGTCCATAAACATGACTGCTCTGTTTACACAAAGTGTTCAGTGACCACAGCAGCTGCTGTATTTTGTGGGTTGAGCGATGCTGAATTATTCAAATATTCATTAATTCATACATTTTCATTTTACAGATCTACTGCATTGAGGGAGGCGTGTCTACTATGAAATTCTGATCTGTGCGGGAAACACATGCATTTCCTCCTACAGAAATTCCCCTGTATCACACTTGCATATCTGTGGCTAAATTCAGCATCAAAATTACAGTATACCGCACTAACAAAAATGGTGTGCTGATACACTATTCTGATCTGTTGACCGGGACCACAGAGCGAGACGGGACGAGACGAGACGAGACATGTCAGCGTAACTCACCGCTCACAGCATTAGACCTAAAACACCTGAGAGCTCCTGAAAGTTCAGCAGCTTCAAAAAAAAAATTTAAAAAAATCACCACACAGGTGAGAAAATGATGTCAGAAACATGTTTGTCTGAATTATTTTGGTGGGATGTCACACAAACAAATAATTACGGGAACACAACCAATGTGATCATGAGACTGCTGGTCAGGTGTTTGTGACGTCATGACATTCCACACATTCCTGAACATCTCAGGTGAAACACAACAAACAAGATCTCCACCATTCCCATAATTATGTCATGAAGCAGGAAGAGTTAATGATTAAGCAGCAGCTTGTGGAGCACGTCACGACACACGCAGCGATCACAGGCTGAACACGCGTGTGCACGGACACTTCCTCAAAGCATTAGCAAATGGTAAACTGCTTCTACAATCACGGGGAAACAATGTTTAAAAAAAATTATATTAGCGGTGTTTCAGTGTGAAGCTCTCACTATATGGTTCATTCTGGGGTCACGATTCCAGTGCAGATTTTTTGACATGTATGGTTTTATGTGCATCAACAGGTTCAAAATATTTATGTTATAAACACACTTATTTTTTAACAAAATAAAAAAAAACAGAAGACTATATAAGTAGAGAAAAGAACAAAATAAATGTTCAGATGCATAATGTATGTATGCCTCTGCGTGTGCTTTTTTCCTTTTGCGCTTCATCTGGACATTCACTAGTCCTTTAATCTGAACTGTAAACGGTCTCAAAGACATCAAATATAAACATTAATTTTAAATCTGCACATTGATTTCCATTAACGATAGCCGCATAATGTCGCATTCATTAGGAATAAATGTAAAAGAGGCCGTTCACCTAAAGCTTCCAATGAAATTGCTGAAGCTGATCATGCATTGAGGAATCTTGCTCATTCATAAAAACTTCATACTATATATTCAGTCTCAGATGAACTCTTCCATGTCAGAAGCTCCCTGATGCAAGATGCAATATGATAATACTGTAACGGAAGATATATAAAACTGTAATAATAATGACAGCATCCTGATTCCCCACTGAAACAACTCAGAAACAAAGGCACGCCTGATGCCGAGATCCAGAGCGCTGACCGACTGTGTGAGTGTGAATGGAGTGTGTGTTATAGCATACAGCAGTAATTGTTCGTCTGAAGGTGGTGGGCGGAGCTCTGTACGCTCTTCCGATTGTGACGTCACACACAACGTCTCTCTCGTCCAATCAGATCACAGACGGTAACATCAGTCCACGCAGATAATAAACATTTCTTTATCATCGTCTCCAAACATAAACTCTCCTATCGGCCAGATTTAACCTGACCAATCAGCATTAACACATTACACACATTGACATTTTGTGAAAAGCAGACTTAATTTAGCTAAACATCACACATCAAGATTCACAGCTGACGAACGGACGTGGATTCAAACTGAGTGTCACTTCAGGGATTAAAGTGAGGATAGCGGCTGTCGTTAAGCTAATTAACCAAGAAGCAAGAATGGACAGATTAGCGCATGTTAACAACACACACACACTAAAGCAGTGATGTGAGCCCATCATGAACCTGCAGACTGATGAGACGCTCTTCAGAGAAAGTTCAGCCAGAAATCATCATGTACTTCAAACTTGTAAGACTTTCTTCTGTGGAACATAAAGATGATGATATTTTGAAGAATTATGGGAAACAAACAACATCAAACCCTATTGACTTTCCCTGTATGGACAAAAACAAACAAAAAAGACATTTCTTAAAATAATATTTTATATTTCACAGAAGAAAGTGAGTCATACCAGTTTGTGATTGCTAGTAAAAGCTCCTTGCACAATGACTCTTAATGTTTCAAATGCGTTTTTTTGTATTTGTCAAAATTTGTAACACCCAGAACCTCAAGGTGTCAAAACACCTCTCAAAATGCTCGCTACAGATGTGAAAACACAGAAAATTGAACCCAATCCAAAGTGTCCGAGGCAGTGTGTAAACATGATTGACATAACGTGAGATTGTGTGAAAATTTCAGACTCGGTGTACAAGGACCTTAAATAAAGACAGAAAGATCAGTGCACTTTCTCTTTAAACACAGAAAAATGTTTAATATTTAACTGAGAGTGGTATGAACACATAGAATTAACCTTAAAACAAAACAAATACACAGTGGTGGAAAACGTGCAGAACTCTTGAATGACAGGACATCCACAGAGATTCAGTACAGATGAACGTGAGGCCGAGAGAGAGAGACAAAGAGATGAGAGAGAGAGAGAGAGAGAAGCGGTGGTCTGCTCACTGTGGGCTGCACTAATGAGAACGCAGAGGGACGCTTTTGTCTTTTCAGCATTTCTGTTTCAAGATTGTGTGTAGAAAACAGAAGGTTTGTTGTGCTGAAGAAAGACAGGACAAAGAGAGACAGACAGAGAGACAGACAGAGCACAGAATCATACAGAAACAGTCGTTTTGGCTCGGCCCATCTCAAGTTGCTCAACTATTTTTAACTGACGTATTTTGGTTATACACGTGTTTTTAGGACTGAGCCTAAAATTCATCTTCATTATTACATTTGCACTCGAGTTCTAGGTCAAATGCAAGAAGTTATTCTATATGTGCATGTAGTTTACGATCAGACAGCTCCGTATAAGTGAAATGTGAAAAACAAGCAAAGTATGATGGTTTGCCAATAGCAACACACAGAATGAACACCCAAAAATGAGGAAAATTAAAAACGTTACTATTTTTAAGCCACTTGAGATTAACTGAGGAAACACACCAGCAGTGTTGTAAGACTGATGTGAGCAGATCTGAATCAAACAGGAAGACGATTGTGAGCAGAAACAGAGAAACCGATCTGACAACAGACAGAAACATCACAGACGTGCGAGGAATGTGATCAATGCAGAAAAACCTGATGGATCACATGTGATCGGTGTTTGCAGAAACTAGAACACACACACACACACCAGACACATGACACACACTCCAATCCACACCAAACGACCAGCGAAGAACCAAACTCAATATAATATCACAGTTACATAACATGACAGTCACTGTAATATCACTCCAGTATAAATCACCTCTCAGAGATGCAGCTCTTATCAACAGAATGAATGTTTAACTGATCCAAACACTGTGTGTTATTGTTTCTGTGAGTGTCAATCACACACTGATCAATAACCGTCATAAAGCAGCTGTGCGTGATCGATAATCACGTTTCCTGATAGTACAGGTGTGATATAAGACGTCAGTACTATGGTACTTTGACATTTACCATGGTACTGAATGATTCTCGTGTTCGTGTCCTGTAATATTTACTCGGTTCCCTGAGGGAGTTTACCACAGTGTTACCATGGCACTTTAACAAGTGGATCAGACTCACACGCGACTACTGCGTTCATTTTGTAGCCTACTCGATCACTAATAATCGACTAATCGGTGTCAAACGGATCCAGTTTGGTTTAATTGACCACAACAGGGGCGTCATTGTTTTGACGCGTCGCGTCGCTCTCAGTGTCGCGTCAGCTCTGATACACACACACATGAAACACACACATCGCTCATATCACACACATGTCAGTGTTTGATCACACAAATCAACCTTATTACGCCGTTACGGACTTTAATCCCGCGAGCGCTGCTAATGCTAAAGCTAATGTGACGCCAGCGGATGTAAATCGCGTCCTTGTGCCGTTAAATCGCCTTACCTTCCTCTCGCCTCCGTCCATCTCGCTCGCCGACACCGGAACCGAGCCGCGTGCAGCTGTCAGGAGGCCGTGAGCGCGCGCATGATCCGGTGCTGCTCCGGTTCTGATGTCCGTCACCGACTGACTGACTGACTGACACTCATCTGGGACGGAAGCCGCGGAGGCTCACCACGGTCACGCGTTGCTGTAATTCCGCCGCGCCGCCGTTAGAGGGCGTTGAGTCTAAAGCGCAAACACTACAAACATTTTGATTAACAACAGGAGAAACTGTGTTTTTAAAGATGTTTGTTTTCTTATTAAATCTTTTGTATCGATTCGGCTTTATAGTTTTTTTTAGCTTGTGATAACGTGACATAATTCTGAGAGTTTTCACTGATAAATACATCTGATTTTGTCCATTAAAAACTGGACTGTGAAATATTAAAATTATTAGACTGATTTGTTGATAGTCAGTTTTTCATATTGACATGAGTTGCTGTTTCTGGTAATGTGATTTACATGTATTTTTATGTATTATTAAACGTTACAAGATTGAACAGAATCAGGCTAAAGTAATCTCAAATACACACCATACTGCAACTGTGTTATTATGTTGATGTAAAGTATTATTGTGTTTTATGTGAGTGTAATGTGGTATTTCACATATGTGATTGTACGGTTTATTGTGTGGACTGAATGTATGAATTTGTTAATGATTTATTGATTGTTTGTTGAATAACTGTTGACACAGATACTGTTACGCAATAAAAATATCAGACTTTGCTTGACTAAGACAGTAATCCGTCCTCTGATTCCTTCATTATCACCAACCCAAAGGTGTAACCAACACCACAGCAACACACACACACACACACACACACACGTTGTGTTTCCATGTTTTATGGGGACATTCCATAGGCGTAATGGTTTTTATACTGTACAAACCGTATTTTCTATCGCCCTACACCTAAACCTAGCCCTCACAGGAGACTGTGCACACTTTTACTTTCTCCAAAAAACTCATTCTGCATGATTTATAAGCCTGTTTCCTCATGGGGACCTCACAAATGTCCCCACAAGGTCAAAATTTACTGGTATTACTATCCTTGTGGGGACATTTGGTCCCCATAACGTGATAAATACCAGGTGCACACACACACACACACACACACACACAGATTTCTACTGTGTCCTTTGCTGACACCCTGTATTGTAAAGCTCAGATTTGTTTTGATCATTTTCCCAAAATTAATGACATCATTGTGTTCTGTGAATTCATGAAAAGAAAGCTTTATTTTTGACACGACCCATACGTCCCACAAAACAATACAGCTCTCACTATTCTTCAAAACAACCCTAAAATACTGGCAGAGAACATGTAAACCAGCCATTGAGTTCACAGATTTCACAGACTCAAGTTTACAGTGAGAAACTATAGGAATTCTGTCAGGAACTGTTATCTGATGGGCCGGACTCTAGTGCAACACACCCTACACACTCACACTCACACTCACACACTCACACACTACACTACAGACCCATATGCACTGACCTTTGGCGCATATGATGGGAATTATGATTCTCTGATTAGTAATACTTTACAACAAGATTGCATACATCACCATTTGCACATGAAACGTATCACATTCTGTATCTTTTTTCCATGCATTTCCATGCGTCTTTTTTAATGTTAAATTAAACGTTTTTGTCAGTGCCAATAGCCTTGCGGTTTGTGCGCCGACTTAGAGTGCAATTGCGCTCACGGCGACCCAAGTTCGAATCCCGGTTGCTCTCTCTTCACCCAATGCTTTCCTGTCTTATCTATGCTGTCCTGTCCAAATAAAGGCATAAAAAAGCTTAAAAATAAATCTTTAAAAAAAAAAAAAATTAAATGTTTTGTTCACTGTTAGATCATGGTAGTTCTTAATGATGCTATACATCACTGTATTTTTATGCAAAAATGAATTCATATATAGAGAAATTTACATAAGGCAAGGCCTGTGTGATAGGCTGTATGAGTTACATGCTTCCTGCTTGCAACACCAAGGTCATGGGTTCAAATCTCACAAAATGCAAGAACTGATCAAATGTGTCTGAATGCAATATATGTCGCTTTGGCTAAAAGCATCTGGCAAAACAGTTCATGTTTGTATAATATAAAGACAAGCTTTTGCAATGTTATGATACATTGAATAAAGAAAAATCATTTAGTGATCAATGCATTGACTGCCCTATAATGTCATATACTTACCTAACTTGTCCTACACTAACTCTTAACTGAATAGTAAAAAACTGCCCTTTTGCTCCAGCTCATGGCGTCTTTATTAAGCACTGAAAACCCATTGCGTTATTATTATAGCTTAACTTGTCTAGACTCTAGCAAGGGTATTTATTAAGCATTTATTTATTAATTTATATATATTTTTTTCTTTCTATTTGCCAATACTATTCAGCAGTCTTGTTTCTATAGTAATGAATGCAACTTTCACGCGCATCTGTGCTCGCACCCGGCCCTTGACTTTAGTTCACTGTATAAATTTAAAAGCAGACACCTCTCACATTCGCCTGAAGGTGGCGCTGCTGTATTTCATTCTATTGTGGACAAACACGACGGAATCTCAAACTTGTAGTTTGCTTGGCTTTCTCCAGAAAATGGCCCGAAAATCTGGAAACGATCAAAGCGCTGCTCACCTGTGTGTGTGTGTGTGTGTGTGTGTGTGTGTGTGTGTGTGGACTTGTTTTTATATCCTTGTGGGGACCTAAACCTGAATACACACAGACTCATGGGGACTAGTGTCACCGTGGGGACCTAAATTGAGGTCCCCATGGGTACAAAAGCTTATAAATCATACAGAATGAGTGTTTTTGAGAAAGTAAAAATGCAGAAAGTTTTCTGTAAGGGTTAGGTTTAGGGGTAGGGTTAGGGTAAGGGGATAGAAAATACAGTGTGGACAGTATAAAAACCATTGCGCCTATGGAGAGTCCCCACAAAGATAATAAACCAGACATGTGTGTGTGTGTGTGCGTGTGCGTGTGTGCTCATTATAGTATTTGTTGTGTATGTAACCACATAAAAGCCACATAAAATATGCAATTAAATTAACCACTCAGGTGCTTGTGACTAAATAAACTAGGAATTCTTCTCGTTGCCAGATGGAGCAGAATCATGTAAACTACACTGAAAGTAGTAGCCATACTACGGTGTGTGTGCAAGATTTTCAGAACGCATCCAGGCATGCTTATCAGCTAATATTACCCACAAGCCCTTGTGCAAAGGAACTGGTGGAGGTCAACGCCGGTCGCTTTTGAATAGTAATGAATTTTGATCACTTACACAGCTATGAAAGCCCATTTCTGCCATGAAAGGAAAAAACATGTTTTTGAAGTCATAATTATGAGATGAATAGTCATAGCTTTGAGATGAAAAGTCCAGATATTGACTTTGTAAATGGAAAATTATGACAGACCAAGTCATAATTATGAGATAAGAAGTTGAAATTCTGACATACTAAGTGAAAAAAAAATTTATATACTTTTTTCGTGTTTTTATCTAATTTGTATGTCTTATGTACCCAGCAGGCACAAGATGTTAATATTTGGTTAAATTGTGGTTGTGATGTTGAGTGATCAAAATTCAATGTCAATTCAACGTTTAATGTCAACCATAATTTGATGTCCAATACCAACGTCAGCTGACCTTAATATTTTGGATGTTGTGTAGGATGTTGTGTAACCAAAATCCAACAATAACTCCAAATTGATGTCAAATACTGACGTCAACCCAATTTTCAATCAACCAAATGTAAGTCTTTGGGTTCCAACATTAGTGTTGCCAAGAATTGGGTTACTTTAACACTGTTGTTTTTCATGTGGGTTTAAGCGACCCCAATAATGTGACATTTATCCCCTCAAATTCTAATTTTACCAGGGGAATCACGCCAAAAAAGCATATTTTACCCCTTAGAATGCCATTTTTACAAGGAGACAACCACCAAATTTGGGCTAGTTTTGAGTAGCAATTGGGCGGGTTTTGTTGTGAAAACCTGGCAACCCTGTGTATATTGACGTCCAGTGCATGATGTAATTTCGGCTTTTATGACGTTTTGTCATTTAAAGGCATCATTTCGACTTTTACAAAGCATTTTTTTGTCTTATGTGGCGAAAATAGGCTTTAATATAATAATATTATAGTCAAATTCAATGATAACCCTGGTGAAAAAACAGCATATGCTGGTATATGCTGGTAGGTATGTTTTGATGCTGGTTTCAAGGACCAGCATGAACCAGCAAAGGACCAGCATAAACCAGCATCAAAACATACCTACCAGCATATGCTGGTTTTCTCACCAGGGAAGTGTGATATTAAGACATAATTTTGTGATTTGATGTTCCAGTACTGACATACTGTTTCCCATCACCGACTACTTACTTCTAGTGTATAAGTGTGCATATTTGGACTGTGTTTGTGTCTATAACAATCAGAATATCTGTTTATGTTCTTTTCTCATTAACTAAAGTGGTTTGATGTGACATTATTTTTCTCGTAGAATTTAACGCACGTATTTATCCTGCTGTCAAACACGTCTTAACGAGATTTTATCGCCCGTTTAATGTCGGTTTGCCAAGAAAATGTTTTATGCCCCCGCTAATGAGCATTAATGTAAGCTCGTCGCCTCAGCGTTCCCGCGCCCTCCCGCCTCGAGGGTTTTTGGCGCGAATCCGCCGCGCGTGTAATTTTATGGGTTAAAAAGCGCCGCAGAGTTTCAGATCTCACGGTGGGGTGCGCGCGCAGACCCCCCCCCCTCCGGTGAGCGTAACGGGATGCGTGACTACACATGTTGTGTTTTTACTTTTACAAGGCTTGCGCGTGATGCTGCTTTTATACACTCATTTAAGTTCACGGGGTTGTTTTTTACACATCAAACCCCAGACGCCCCGAGAGCACGCGCGCCCCTGGAGTCTCGCACGCAACCACATGCGCGCGCTCGCGCACAGACTCGAACCATGTGGATGCGCTGGAGGCCACACAGCGAGAGAAAGAGAAAGAGAGAGAGAGAGAGAGAGAGAGAGAGAGAGAGAGAGAGAGAGTTTCCTTCAGAATTCTGGAACAGACCTTCTGTCCTTCTGTTACACAATTACTATTGATGTCTTATGACTGATGTTTTCTCATCCAGTGAGGAAACAAACTGAGCAGAGAGGAGACAAAATGATGAGACAAAGATCAGATTGAGATCAGATCGCTTCAAAGACAAATCAACCTTTGCCACACAAGTATGCATGCCTCTCATAGGCTATATTGCTTCTAAATTATAACTAGGCACTAGCTATTCAGACGTATTACACTGTAAAATTATGTTTCGAATTTGTAAATGAAACTGATTACTGGAGTAGTTTTACAAGCTAATGCTATTTAAGTTTTTCTAGGCATATAAAACATAAGGCATATAAGGATTAGGACTGAACAGTACCTATTACTTTGCATGTCAATAAATTTAATTTCTTATACACACTCTACAATATGCTACAAATAGCCTGAATTATAAAAACAATGTTATTATAATTGTAGCCTATATTTTTATATATTAATACAGACAGTCAACCTCTCAGGTTCACAATAGATTTTTGTAAAAACATTTTTACTACCTCAATTTGCATCAATCATGTTAAAAGTACAGCATAAACGTGTATAGTGACTTACTTTAGTTGCATTTTTAAGAACAACTGACTAAAACTTTAGTTTTTACAATATTTGCATGTCAAATGAACAAGGTTGTTTTGTTATGAGTATTACAGTACTTCTCTGTTTTTTATACCAATCTTTGTAGTTTTAACAAATCAATTTGATTATAATCGCATATTGTTGTAAATATAACAAAACATTCTGTTTAATAGTTTACAAAAGCTCACTGTGATTTAAACAAAAAATATATGTTTTTGGATTTACAGTACTTTTCTGTAGGAATTTAACATTGTTTTCCTGTAAATCTCACAGTCATTTTTTACAGTGCAATGTTACTTGCTGTTTCTGTGTTGAATTTACTAGCAATTTCTGAGTGTAAACTGCTTCTATGCCATTTTTTCTGGGTTACAAATATTGATTTTTCAGTTGATTTTAATTTATTAAATTCTAAGAAACAATGCATCCTGTGCTTGGGAAAAAAGTCAACATGTATTATACCTGACTGCCTATATATCGAATTAACTGATATCGAATCTAATCGAACTGAGATCAAAATGGCAAGCTTGTGAAATCTGTCTCATTACTCAGCTCTAGTGTATGGTGTAACAGAACTTTAACTAATACTCAATTATGATCATTTTTACTAGCGAGCTCACTTATTCACTTTCACGTCTGCATTTGTGTTCCACAGAAGAAAGTCACCACACTTTGGAGTAACATGAGGGTGAGTAAATGGTGACAGAATGATCATATCTGGGTGAACTGTCACTTTAAACAGGGTAAAGTGTGTTCATTTGAACTGAACGTGGTTCATTTTTTGCGGTTCAGCTACTTCAAGAGGATCTAGTATATTCGTGAGAACATGTAGTTCCTCACATAGTGACCAAGTTCACACACGCTGCTGTCTCTAATGGCTGCTCTTTAATGAACCCTTTTTCCCGTCACATCATTAGCAAATCCTCAGATCAGACCCAGAGACATCACGACTGTGGGAATCTGGCGTGACGTGCTGCAGGTGAAGTCATTCTGATGTGTTTGTGATGTTTAGCAGATCAACAACATCAGGCCAGAGTACACAAACAAGCACAGGAGACACGACACAAGCTCCACTAAAACCTTCAAGACCTTTCAAACCGAGAGGAAAAAGAACAACATCATCCGCTGGAACAACAGGATCATGGTATCGATCTCTGTCTTTCAGCACAGCGACTGTCTGAAGTAAATATTAGCGCCCAAATTAGTCTGGCACGTCGCTCGCGTCAGCCATGGAAACCGTAAACTGTTTTTCACCTCGGACAAAACTCTCCGTAACGCCTCTGTTTTGAAGGACGGACGGATCGAGTGCAGGTGTAAAGCATGATGTCATGTGAGTAATGAGACATGAAACTGCAAGTTAAAAGCATAAAACTCCTAAACGCTGGAGTCTCTGCCAACGGCGTTCTCGGCCAGACTCTAATGAATCTCTTGTGAATGCGAGCGGGTCTGTCCTGACTAACGCTGGAAACTCTTCCGTCGGCCTGCGCTGCAAAACAACAACCGGAGCGAGAGAAAACCGCTCGCGTGTGCTCGGCCAAGGACGGACGAGCGGATCCGAGACCCGCGGCGGAGGCCGAGAGCGTGCCGACGGGAGCGCGGGTGTCGTGTGAAGCTGCGCTGTGGTCCTCCAAACCCCTCCGGGACGGTTTCCCACTTCCCACCAGGACCAAAATCCAGCCCTGATTTACTGTGGGATAATAATCAGTCGTGTTTACCCGAGGTGGGGGGCACAGTCTGTGTGGCCGCGACAGAATCATCTGCCCTGAGAGAGAAAGAGAGAGAGAGGCGGATGATAATATCATGCCATGATGACATGCAGATCCTGCAGCTCCACACAGACACTGGAGCAGATGCAAGAGTCTGCAAATTACACCTTTGCATGCGAACTGTGAACAGATGTGAGGAGCAATTAGAGAGGCACACGCACACACACACACACAGAATTAAACGGGGATGTTCCTTAGTCGGCTATTTTTTAATATACTGCCTATTATAAATACTACAGATACTATAAAAAAATATTACCAGCTCATCCAACCACGACAGAGAAAGTTCAACAACATTTAAAAGAAACAAAAGTGTTTCTTAAAAATTACAGCTAAGCATGGGGATAAAAACGTTTCTCCTCCTATGTTTTCAAATAAACACTGGAATATTCATATCATTAATTGGCATCATGACAGTGACATCTGGCCAGTTTTATGGGTGTGACACACTGTTTGAATCCAGAATCCACAGGAAAATTTCAGTAACCCTTCCAGAGCGACTGAGAACACACCCATCGTGCCAAACATGGACCATCAATGGCTGAATTTATATAATCGGTATCAGCCAATCGCAGAAGAGCTGAAGGTGTCTGCTCTTCCTCAGTGAACGAGTCACACGAACAGCAGCATTTGACACAGAAATAAAACTACAGCAGACGAATTTACCCATCAGCCCAAAGACGGCACGTGTGCCATAGATGAGAGCCGTAAAGCCTCACTTTCCCTGTTCTTTCCTGCCCTCCTGAAATATAAAGCATTTTGAAAAAAAATCAAACTAATACAAATACTTCAACATACAATCATGTTAAAGAAGTTCACTTCCAGAACAAAATTTACAGTTAATTTACTGACCCCCTTGTCATCCAAGTTCATGTCTTTCTTTCTTCAATCAATATTATGTAATTTAAGGAATGTTCTCCGTATAATGGACTTCAATGGTGCCCCAAGTTTGAACTTCCAAAATGTAGTTTAAATGCAGCTTCAAATGGCTCTAAATGATCCCACCTGAGGAAGAAGGGTCTTATCTAGCAGAACGATCGGTCATTTTCAAAATAAATTCACAATTTATATACTTTTTAGCCTCAAATGCTCATCTTGTCTAGCTCTGCGTGAACTCTGTGCATTCCGGGTCAATACAGTTAGGTTATGTCAAAAAACTCCCGTCTTGTTTTCTTGTTCAACGTCAAAATCGTCTTACATCGCTGTTTTACCATTTTTTTGTTAAGGGTGTTTGATCTTCTTTGCATGTTCACTTTGTGAACACTGGGTCAGTTCTTCTGCAGCGATGTAGGATGATTTTGAAGTTGGGGTAGAAAACGAGATGGGAGTTTTCTGATAAACCCTAACTGTATTGACCGGGAAAAAAAATGAGTTTTAGACAGACTTAGACTTAGGTTAAAAAGCATATCAATTGTAAATTTGTTTAAAAAATGACAGATCGTTTTGCTAGATAAGACCCTTCTTCCTCGGCTGGGATCGTTTAGAGCCTTTGAAGCTGCATTTAAACTACATTTTGGAAGTTCAAACACCAATGACGTCCATTATATGGAGAAAAATCCTGAAATGACATAATATTGACTGAAGAAAAAAGACATGAACATCTTGGATGACAAGGCGGTGAGTAAATTATCTGTAAATTTTTGTTCTGGAAGTGAACTTCTCCTTTAAATTAGTATTTCAAAATAATTATTTACATTTTTATGATTTAATGACAAGCCTCAAACCCCAGTTTAAAATCTAAAATTAAAGAAATAATAGAATAAACACAGCAGTATCTCTCATTCACACATCCTGGTCTGTTAGACTGTGCTGTAAACAAAACATACTTGCGATAAAGTAACAAAGTAAATTGTGTCACTATGAAGTAACAGCAGATTCCTTTTTCATTCCATCTTTTAAAATCAATCGTGTTCCTTTAGTAACATTTTCTAAAAACAATGTTTTTATGAATGCATTATGCACGAGAAGCACATCTTGAGAAGCAGATCTGATTTCTCATTTTTTGGCAGTAACAGTATTTTACTGCCAACAACATTTTATTGACAAAACATTAATTATGAACTGAAATGCAGTTACAGATCTCGTGCAGCATCAGATGTTAAAGTGTGTGTGTAAAACCACATCTGTATCTCACACACATGTGGCGCTCCAGCACAGACGTGTGTGTGTGTGTTGATGGTAAAAAGTGAAAGTTCGTGACTGCACAGCTCAGATAGTGATTGCTGAAATCAAGCTCACGGGTTAAAGCATTACATCACGCTGATGATGACAGGACCCCCGTCACCCACCCAAACACACGCGCTTGATGGACACGCCGTCTGGCAGCGATTCTGAAAACACTGGATCCTCTCACTCTCAGTCTCTCCTGAAGATAATAATACTAAACCACCATAGCTAAATATACTCGATATTGTATTGTATTGTATTGTATTTTCAGAAAAGAGTACAGCAGGAGTACTGCATTACTTTTATAAAAAAGTAAGTAGCGCAGTTAGTTACTTTTTAATGGAGCAATGTAATATTGTAACGCTTTAATTTTAAAAGTAACTTTCCCCAACACTGCTCGTTTCAACACAACACTTAACTAACCAATCCATAACCATAAACAAAAACCCTTTATACAAACAAAAAATTCTAATTATAATTTTATAATAAAATAGCCCAAATTTATTACTCTTGTTAACTTTTAACCACATGAGTGACTTACATCGTTTCATTTAAAAATGCTTTTAAGAGAAGAATTACTCTCTGTCTCCATTCTGTTTGTCAGCATCACAAATTACTTGATGTTCCACATTTGTAAGTTGTTTTAGATTAAAGTGTCTGCTGAAATGAATAAATGTAAATGTAACAGTACAACTGAACTGAATTGCTCATATTTCACATCAGCTTACACAGAAACAGATTTACAATCCACGCACCGAAGACTGCGTGTGTTTGAGGTGATCTGGACTCCAGCGACGGCTGCTCTCAATCAGTCTCTTCTCTTGGCGCCGCAGACGCTGAAATTAAAACCAGAATGTTTGAGCTCATTCTTTGCATTACTACTGTTCAATTATGATTTACAAGAGAGCGCAAGCGCTGTGAAATCTCACGCAACGGCGTGACTCAAAGAGCAGGATCCGTCTGTCTGAAAGAGCCTGCAGTCGTTCGGACTGTTCTGATGTTCTATTCAAACAGAAACATTTCAGAAGGTCAGAGCGCCACCAGTCAAACATAAAGCCTTTCTGAATGCATGTTTCAGGGGCTGCCATTCAGAACATGCCACACTGCAAACGACAGCACCGCACACACGCAATGTGTCTAATGAAATGTGCATTGAAACGCTCACCTGTCGTTTTTCTCTGCTGCTTCTGTCCAACATCCGAAGCGCCGCTCATTCAGAACCTGTTGATCGTCTTCAGAGGTGAACATGAACTCTTTAGCCTGTGTGGACGCCAGCAGCTTTATAAATCTCGTGAAGTAGCTGATTAAAGGCCAGAGGAGCATTTCTGAGATGATGAATGAAACATGCTGACATTTAGCTTTACTACCGTCAGCCACATCAAAACACGCAGGGAGAGAAGCGCTTGTTTGTTTTTAAAAAGTAAAGCTTAAACATGAGTTATGGTGGGAATTCTGGTTAATTGTATTCTGGTGCTGACCTTAAAAAAAGGTGAAAAAACGTTTGCACCTGGTCATTTCCACACTCATCAAGTCGATCATCTAAAGCTGATAACTTTTGTAGGATGAGCAGTGCAAACAAAACCATTCAGATCAAAGATTGTGGATGAAGATCCAGTGACTGAAATGTGACCCTGGACCACAAAACCAGTCAAAAGGGCCCATTTTGTGAAATTGACATTTATAAATCATCTGAAAGCTGAATAAATAAGCTTCCATTGTGTGGTTTGTTAGAACAGCACAATAATTGGTCGAGATACAACTACTGAAAATCTGAAATCTGAGGGTGCAAAAAAAATCAAAATATTGAGAAAATCACCTTTAAAGTTGTGCAAATGAAGTTTTTACAGTGCATATTACTGATCAAAAATTAAGTTTTGATATATTTACCGTAGGAAATTTACTAAATATCTTCATGGAACATGATCTTTACTTAATATCCTAATGATTTTTGGCATAAAAGAAAATAATTTTGACCCATACAATGTATTGTTGGCTATTGCTACAAATATACCCGTGCTACTTAAGACTGGTTTTATGCTCCAGGGCCACAAAACAATTCTTCTAAGCAGAAGGAAGTGTAATCTTTCAGCAGTTGGTGGCGCTAGTGAGTTGGTCAAGGGACTAGTCAGACCTGCCCTAATCAGGTCACCAGAGGTCAAACCGTATGGTTCTACGGGTCACCACAGACTCCCAAGATGAAGATGATGATGTCAGAATAGAAATGATAAAAAAACAGATAACAGAAGTCAACTACTGCAATCAAACATCCTCGTCTGAGCGCAGAGTTTCTGAAACATTCTGTACTTTTACTGCTGATTTTCCATTTTTTCCCCCTCCCCTGTGTCCATCCAAAGACTTGAGCAACACAAACCGCAGCTATTTAAAGACCAGCCCACCGTTAACAGCCGTGATCCCATGAGCTCACTAATTATGAGGGAATGTAGAAAGCAGCGGCTTAACCCGAACATCACCCGCGCCTCAGAATAGCCTGACCTTAAACCCGAAGAGCAGGTGAGAGCCAAACGCCATCCTTCAGACAAAACAAGCTCACGCTTTCATCGGCCTCACATACAGTTCCCGTGTTTACTGATATTATATGCCAGTGTTATTCTCCATAAGCCCAGAGTAAACAGCCGCGAATGCGACGCGGTGCAGGATTGCATGTCGGTTTGGGTTATCGCGGCCGTTTCAGGTGCAATTAAAGCGGCAGGAGAGCTGAGAGAGTCGTCTAAAGTTCACAGACATCATGAGCTCACTCTCTCTCTCTCCTCCAGAACAGCTTTGATGTGTTTCTCGCTCTACCATTTCAGCAATAAACTCAAATGACCGCTGGGACTGTAAACATGTAGCGAGCGGGAACCAGCAGTACTTTACAGTCCAGTGAACGCAGTGAGTCTCCAGGATGTTCTGTGAGATAAACGCGTTTATGTGAGAATGAAAGACCCCGCAATGCATCATCGCGGTAAACCAATTAAACCGCAGGGTAAAAACGACACTAATGTTATAATAAAATACAACCACATTTACGTTTAATCCTTCAGCGGATGCTACAGTGAAGTGATTCATCTGTATGATCACGCATAATGATACGTTTTAACACGAAGGAGAAAACTTTCTTCCTGTAAATATATTTCCCATCACGGAAACTGATGAAATCCAATCAAACTGTACAGTGTTCAACAGTGACGTCAACATTTTCCAAGACAAAATAAAGCACGAGCCAGGCGACATTTATGACCTGCACGTGATTCATGCAAAATATGTTTTATGCGGTGCAATATTGGCTGTAAAGGAGGATGGAGCTTTGTCTGTGTTTGATGGTCTTCCCGTACAGAAAGACAAACATCTTCAGATCGCGTGCTCCTGTAAAACTTCGTTGTGTATTTAAGGTGAAGAGAAGCACACGGCTTCTGCGTTTGCAAATGACCGTGAGCTTTTAGATCGGCCGTTTTACGAGCGATCGTTTGGGAAATGAAAGAGTACAGCAGAGGTCTTCGTGTCTGTCGGCCAAACGCGGCGCTTCCCTCGGGGCCCGAACGCTGGGAACGTTTGATGTGCTGAGAGCCACGGAGGCCAGGTGTGTAAAACTGTAAATTTGCCTAAATACAAACAGGAAAAGTGAAAGAGTGCTTGACCTTCTGCGGAGATGAACCGTTCCAGCAGTAAACGGCCCTCTGTTTAGCTTCCTCAATTGCGGCCCGCCTCGTTAGATTTATTACCCTCTTAGATTCACTATCAGCCTTTGAATTCGACTCGGGCTTTGATGTTTGTCTGTACGACACCAACAAATGACAGACGAGACCCTTCAGATCACATGAGAACTGCAGGGTCTAGAGAAATCCTCGATCTCACGCCATGTGATTTTTCGTAAATGTTGACGCGGTGGGCGTCGATGCAACAGCAGTTTCTTAAGAGTCTGCGTGCGGATCTTGCAGGATTCTTCCCACATACCTCAGAGAGAGAGAGAGAACGGCCGCCGCTCTTGTTTACGGCTCCCTCTCTCGTCCAGCGGAGGCCTGGCCAGAAGAAAGTTACCATTCTCTCTCTCTCTCTCTTTCTCTCGCGCCAGCATCCCAGTGACAGCTGAGTGGCTGAGACGTAATTGCAGAGAAGTGAGGTCAGCAGGAGGCTTTTATCAGAGATCGCACAGCGTTCAGCAACACGAGAAGATGCACAGCACAGACGGGCTGTCCCAAAACACTCTCTCTCTGTGCGTCACAGTGGAAGTTTCTCTGGAATCGTCGGGACTGAAGCGCTCATCCTGGAAGCAGAAGTAAGTCGCTTTTAAAGACTGTTTTTAAAAAGAATTTTTGTAAAATTTTAAACTAATAAATCAATTTGGCAGAAACTAGGCAAAGAGACAGAGTGAGAGAAATATACTATTGTCAGTTAAAGCAGCAGCCGAGCAAACTGAGACATTTAAAACAGAAATTGAGCAATAGTGAAACATTTAAATTAGAAACAGAGCAAGACTGAAACATTTAAGATAATAACAATGAGAATGATACTGTGACATTTCAATGAGAGAAAGAGCAACATACATTTAAAGTAGTGGTAGAGCAATACTGAGACATTTAAAGTAGAAATAGAGCTGTACTGAATTATTTAAAGCAGTGATAGTGTGACACTGAGATATTCAAACTAGAAATAGAGCAATACTGAGACATCTGAAGTAGTGATAGACCAATACAGAGACATGTAAAATAGACATAGAGTCATACTAAGACATTTGAAGTGGCAACAGAGCAAACTGAGACTGAAGTAACAACAGACTGATATTGAGACATCTAAAGAAGTGGTAGAGCAACACTGAGACATTCAAAGTAGCAACAGAGCAATATTGAGACATCTGAAGTAGATATATTGAGGCAATTAAAGTAGCAACAGAGGACATTAAGAAATTCAAAGTAGCAATAGAGTGATATTGAGACATTTGCAGTAACGATAGAGTGACACGGCAACATTTGAAGCAGAGACAGAGCGACACTAGGACATTTAAAGTAGTGACAGATCGACACTGGGACATTTGAAGATGCAATAGAGCCACACTGAGACATTTAAAGTAGCGACAGAGCAACACTAGAACATTTGAAGTAGCGATAGAGCAACACTGGGGCATTTGAAGTACAGATAGAGCAACACTGGAACATTTGAACTAGCAATAGAGCAACACCAGGACATTTAAAGTGACAGGTCGACACTGGTAAATGTAAAGTTTCAATAGAGCAACACTGAGACACTTAAAGATGCGATAGAGCAGCACTGGGACATGTGAAGTAGTGATAGAGCAACACCAAGACATTTAAAGTAGCGATAGAGTGACACTGAGACATTTAAAGTAGCGACAGAGCGACACTGGGACATTTAAAGTACCGATAGAGCAACAATGGAATATTTGAACTAGCAATAATCACCTTTATTTATTTTTTTATTTATAATAGAGCAACACCAGGACATTTAAAGTGACATATCGACACTGGGACATTTGAAGTTTCAATAGAGCAACACTGAAACACATAAAGAAGCAATAGAGCAACACTGGGACATGTGAAGTAGCGATAGAGTGACACTGAGACATTTAAAGTAGTGATAGAGCGACATGGAGACTTTTAAAGTAGCGACAGATTGACACTGGAACATTTGAAGTACCGATAGAGCAACACTGGAATATTTGAACTAGCAATAGTCACCTTTATTTATTTTTTTTATTTATAATAGAGCAACACTGGGGCACTTAAAGTGACAGATCGACACTGGGACATTTGAAGGTTCAATGGAGCGACACTGAGACATTTAAAGTAGTAATAGAGCGACAGACATTTGAAGTAGCAATAGAGCGACACTGGGAAATGAAGAGTAGCGATAGAGCGGCACTGAGACATTAAAAGTAGTAACAGTGCAACACATTAGGACATTTGAAGCAGCAATAGATCGACAAACATTTAAAGTAGCGAAAGGAGAATATTAAGACATTTAAATTAGTGACAGAGGAATACTGGGATATAACTGAATATTACAGAATAGTGAGTTGTGCCCACTTAGCCGATTCCAAGTGGTGGTCATTCTCTCCAACGTCAGTTCCAAAATCTAGCAACAGCCCTGTCATTTGATAATCAAATGTCTTGCAGTGAATTCTGAGTAAGTATTGTGGAAAATTAGTTTTTAGTGTATCCTTTGTGTATCTTATATCCTTACTATGTTTGTTATATAGCGGTATTATATATGTCTATATATATGAATGAACATGCAGAATCAGTTTTATACATGAATTATATTGACCTGTCTCCTGTATCTTCATCAGGAATGGACAGTGTGTGAAGCGTCCGTTGGTTGATTTGTGTCACTAACAGCAGAAACAAACACACTGCTGCCTCCTCCGGCTCTGAGGAGATTGTGCTGCTGCAGCAGGAGGTCAGAGGTCACGCCACCATCTGAGGATCGTACTGGGAACGGGTCCGAGCGGATCTCCCACGACTTGAAGATCCAACCTGAGTTTTGCCTTCAGTATGTGGATCATGAACTCCTGGAGAAACGCAGTATAATGCGCAAATGGACGCTGCGATGGAAACTGCCTAAGTTTGCGTGTGGACTGTGGCTGGTGCTGCTGGTCAGCCGTGTGTGCGTGTGCGATGGAGAGCGGGCCGCGTCTGTGACCGACTGCTCCAAACACGAGCGCCACACCAGGAACTACGACTACATGGAAGGAGGGGACGTTCGGATCCGACGCCTCTACAGTCGCACGCAGTGGTTTCTGATGATCGACGAGTACGGGAATATCAACGGGACGCAGGATCCCAACAACTGCTACAGTAAGAGCTACAGTCATCAATCGCGTCTTCGTGTTTCTGTAGCGTGTCAGGAGCTCAACAGTTGATATATCACTGTGTGACGAAAAATAACATTAACAAACGTTAGATGATGCACATACGAATATCTGAAGATGTCAAAGTTGCATGGTGGTTTCAACTGAATGTACAGTCACTTTTGATCTCAAAAAATGTGCAAGATTGTTGAAGGCCTCTTATGTGACAGTAGAGAGTGTTTTCCCACTGTATCGTCTGGTCAGAGCTCCAGTGGGATTGAGAGCAGGTCGCGTGGCAGCGTGACAAAGAGTGACAGGCGTAAAGAGAAACAGGTGTTTGCGAGCGTATTTATAGCTCTTGTTTCCCTTCGTTACAGGACTTAGTGGCCAGACGTTATCAGATGCGTTCAGAATGGAAGTACAGTTCAGTGATTGCAATCTAGTTTGTGTAGAGAGCGTCAAAACAACAACAAAAAATGAGACTGGAGGCTGATGTTGTGCGCACGGACACATAAGGAATTATTAAACTGAAAAAATAAACATTTAAATAATTGATTATTCGCTTTAATGATCATGTATATAACATCAGCCCCAAGCATGTTTGGTTATTACTCATTTCTGTTGTGTACTAGAAGAAAAGATGTTGTGTTGGCGTGACGGCATGCATCCCTGCTCTGGAGGGAAAATGGTTACGTCAGCTGGCGCTGAAAAGAAGAAAAATTGATACAGCCAGATGTGGCCGACGACTGCACGCACGGAGCGCATGCGAGACATGCAGTGAGGGTCAGAGAGGGGCGGCGAGCGCCGCGGGAGAGAAAAGCAGACGCGTTCTGAGGTTCTGTCAGAGTTGTGCCGTGACAGCAGCTTATTATACCGCTGGAGCTGCTCACATGTGAAGCAAACACTTCCAGAGACGCGCGCACACGCGCAGCCCCAAACGACAAGAGCCGTGTCCGCTTCTCATCCAAACACAACAAACAGACGCTTCAGCTGTCAAATATCTGTGCAACTGGAGCTTTAACTCGCCGCAGATCTTAATTAAACCATCTGATGCTGATATTTTGCTTTGTAGGAATGGATTTCCATAGGTCAAGTGTGTATTGACAGAATTGCAGCCATAATTTCTCTGCATATCGAGTGTTTTGACACCCCAAAAATGGCACACATCACCTTTAAACCACTAAATGCCCCATAAGCTCTCAAACATCGTGTGTGTAACAATTACTACAAACTAAGAATTTGATGTCATTTAGGTCAGTGTTAACTGAATTGTATTGAGCTCCTATCACTGTTTTGAATTAGATTTTTGTTCATTTTAGTTAAAGATTTTGCTATTTTTATTGATTTGTAAATGTGTTTATATAGTTTTGATTCATTTTTATTTCAGTTATTTTAGGTACTACAAGCTAAATGAGAGGAAAGGCTAAGTTTAAGCTTTTCTTATATGTGACCCTGGAACTCAAAACCAGTCATAAGGGTCAACTGTGTTTTGAGATTTATACATCATCTGAAAGCTGAATAAATGAGCTTTCCATTGATGTATGGACAATATCTGGGTGAGACACAGTTATTTGAAAATCTGGAATCTGGAGGCACCAAAAAAATCAAAATATTGAGAAAATCACCTTTAAAGTTGTCCCAGTGAAGTTCTTAGTGATGCATATTACTAATCAAAAATTACATTTTGATATATTTACAGTAGGAAATTTACCAAATATCTTTACTTAATATCCTAATAATTTTTGGCATAAAATCACATACAATGTGTTTTTGGCTATTGCTACAAATGTACCCGTGCTACTTAAGATTGGTTTTGTAGTCCAGGGACACAAATGTTTCTAGTTAACATTTATTGAAATTTTGTTTCAGTTCTAGTTTTAGTTCACTAGAGTAACCCTTATTAAGGTCATCGTTGAGCCACTTGTCAACTGGCAGACTGAAGTGGTCTCCGAGGACGTTTCTAAAGGACATTTATCCCCGAAGTTCACCCGTGTCTTTGTGTGTTGATGCGCTCAGGCCGGTCCGCTGTGTGTGTTTCAGGTGTTCTGGAGATCAGGACGGTTTCGGAGGGTGGCGTGTTGGCCATAAAAGGACTGAAGAGCCAGTATTATATTTCCATGAACCGCACCGGAATGTTACAGGGCAAAGTATGAAGCCATCCGTCCTGCAAACACACAACAAATACCAGTTAATCTGATTCCAGCTAACACGCTCCCATCTTTCATTTAAGAGTAAATATAACAAATGCAAAGGGTAACCATACACAACATAACACAATACATCTCGTTTCTGTCCAACCATACGATCTGTTCTTCTTTCCCGCACAGAAAGACTACAACGACAGCTGCAACTTCAAAGAAGTGTTTTTAGAGAACTACTACACGGCGTACTCGTCCGTCAAATGGACTAAAAACGGCAAAGAGATGTTCATCTCTCTGTCGCAGAAGGGCCGGCCGCTGAGAGGAAAGAAGACGAGGAAAGAGAGCATCTCTTCCCACTTCATCCCAAGAAAGTGCAGGGAAGACGAGAAGAAGCTGGCGTGAAGAAACCCCAGAGACGCCGTCGCCGCGTCCGTTCGTTCGTCAAACTTCATCCGCAAATCGTTCATTCTTTCACGAGCAGCGGGTAAAACGCACGATCGTATAGGAATGTGTGGCTGGAAATGCTCATCTGTGTTTTGAGATAAAGCTATTTTTGTATTTCAGAGAGATGTTTATGTTTCCGTTGCGGCACTTTCACCACCATTAGAGCCCATAAGAATGAAAACACCAAATAAACACTGCGGCGCATTTATGCAGACGATTATTCTCATTCGGCACAGCAGCGCCGTGTGTGTTCTGTCTGACAGACGCCGCTTGAAATATCACACCG
Source organism: Labeo rohita (assembly GCF_022985175.1). Lineage (NCBI taxonomy): Eukaryota > Metazoa > Chordata > Actinopteri > Cypriniformes > Cyprinidae > Labeo > Labeo rohita. The sequence continues at coordinate 271,138 of NW_026127208.1, read as the reverse complement.
TTTATATCCGTCCATTTATACTGTATAAACACACCTACATCCCTTCAGCATTCATCCTGACCAGTTTTGATTTTCATTTAGTTTGAGACATTCCCTCCTCGCTTCCAGGCCTCACAGTTCACCCTCAATTTCAATTGGATTTTTCATTTTGTTTTTCAAACTTTGGGTCTGGCTTTTTTTGTCATTTATTATTTTAAATGCTAAAAATCGCATGCGGTTCACATTCACGTCAGTGAGCGATTTGTCCGTAATGGTATTTATTCTAAGAAATGCAATGTTTTTCTCTATGATTTTCCTTCTCCTCATCCATCCTAAGACACTTTGTCCACGCAGTCGGATGAAATTGGATCGATTCTGGTAAACACACGACGGGTTGATGCTTTAACGTGACAGTATTTAGTTTCTCGTAATCGCTCGTCGCTCTAATGCGATCGTGTCCACGTGTTGTTGCGTGTTATTTATGATATTTATGTGCCGCTGGCTCCGAGTTCATGAACGCAGTGCTGCAAACACACACACAGAGTTTGCAGGAGTTTATAAGTTGCTGCTATAAATCTGAGGTTTTATATGATTCTAGATCAATTTCAATAAACATCTATATACCTTTCTATGGAGTGGCGTGTTGTGAGGTTTGTTCACGAGGCCTTTATCTGGACGCACGGCAGGTGTTTACACAGCACAGCAAACACGCTTATGATCCGCTTCATGAATCACCCTGATCTGGTTTTCTCGTTTAACACGGATCCTCCGGCCGAGAGAACGTTCATCTCCAGACGTTTAGCTCCATGTTCTCTGTCAAACATCATAACGATGACGTCAAACCACAGCTATTGACAGTGTGGAGGGGAACACGAGTTACGTAATAAGATTACTTTTTTTAAGTAACTGGTAAAGTAAAGCATCTACAAGAAAATATCCGAGTTACTTTTTCAAATAAGTAACGCCGGTTATTTTTTCCCCATTTATTGATTGAAAGCTCTCCTGTCCACATGTTGAGAGAAATCGGGATTAAGACATTACTTCAGTTCTAGAATAAATGTGATCATGCATTAATTCATCTACAGCGTTGGGGAAAGTTACTTTTAAAAGTAATGCATTACATTATTGCGTTACTCCCTAAAAAAGTAACTAATTACGTTACTTAGTTACTTTTTATGGCAAGTAATGTGTTACATTACTTTTGTGTTACTTTTTAAATCTGGGCAGGGCTTGCTTCTTTGTTTTTCATATAAAAAGTTCTACTTTTAGCAAATATAAAAGCCCTTTCAGGTTCAACACTCTTCAGCTATGAAAAAAATCATAAGCACAAATATTTACTTACCTACAGTAATTTTTGCTTATTAGTATGGTTGAACTGGATCATCAAAGTTCAGCAGCAAAAACACTGGTTAATAAAATGAGATTGAATACATATAGGATTTGTGATATTTAACATATTTTAATTATTGCATGTTTGCGTCATATTTCAGTTTGTATTTCAGTTTTCATTCATTTTGAGGAATGTGTGAATCTGTTTTTTTTTTTTTCTTTTGAGTAAATGCATGTTTAAATTTAGTCTAGAACTACAATAACATTAACGTCTCTGCATTTACTCCCGATTTCTCTCAACATGGGGACAGGAGACTTGTCTGTCGATAAATATGAAAACAAGTAGCTGCTGTTACTTATTTCAAAAAGATATTTTCTTGTAAATTAAAAAGTAATGCATTACTTTACTAGTTACTTGAAAAAGTAATCTGATTTCATAACTCGTGTTACTTGTAATGCATTACCCACAACACTGCAGATTTCAAAAACAGTATTCCTCAAAATGAATAAAAACAGTGAAATGCAACTCAGAATATGAATATGATAATACAGACATCCTTTAATAGTTTTTAACAGTACCATTTTATTAACCAGTGTCTTTGCTGATGACCTTCGATGATCCAATTCAACCATACTAATAAGCAAAAACTACTCAAGATAAACTAGCATTTTGTTTTTTTTATTGCTAAAGAGTGTTGAACTTTCTTTTTCTGTATTCTACTGTACAGACGAAAAATAGAGCTTTTTATATTAAAAACAATCATGTCCTGCCCAGATTTAATAGGTAACGCAAAAGTAACGTAACACATTACTTTCCATAAAATGTAACTAATTACTTACTTTTTTTTAGGGAGTAACGCAATATTGTATTACATTATTTTTAAAAGCAACTTTCCCCAACACCTCAATGCAGTGCAGTTAGCTTTTTTTGTTTTAGTCAGAAACTGACATTCAACAGTAAATTATAAAAAGAGTAAGACCTTCATGTAAAATTTGTGATAAAACAAAAATACTGGAATTTTTGGGATCATCATCATCATCTCAGACTCTCATATCATGATGAACCCTGTTTGAACAATGAAATCATTTACACTAATCAGTTCAATCATTTATTTTCACTGATTTCACTGTCTCTCTCACACACACACACACACACACACACACATCTCTGACCCAGAGCGAGTTAGCGTAGGTGAGCTCTTCTGCCAAGTCACGCAAAGTTGGTTTTATCTGATAATTTGTAACATGTTCTGAATGTAAACGGCGGCTGAAGGGCCTCGAGCTAAAAACCACATTACTCATCTATCAGATAAAAGGCTTTGATTCGGATCATCTGGATCAGGAGATGTGTGCGCTTCATCACCGTCTGCGAACCTTTTCACAGAATCACTTGTCATTTCATGAAGTCTGATCTTTTATGAAAGCGTGTCTCTCGAGCGCGTCTCATGTTCATCTGGTGTTTGTTTGTTGGTGGTGTGTTTGAAAGCCTTCAGCACATAGCATGAGTTCAGCACATCTGAGCCCAAACGAAATCAAAAGCGTGGGCGATTCTGGCAGCGCGACCCGCGGACACGTCGACTGAGTTTATCAAAGCCTTGAATCCAAATGGAATCTGTTAAAGCCTAAAACAACACCGAGACCGAACACATACGGATGAATCCCTCAAGATCACGAGCGGCTCACATTAAGATTCACTGTACTGTGGAATTAAACACAGAATTTAGCCCACATATTCTCATTACTGTAATGCAAAAAAATAAGGATGCACAGTTTAAATTTAAATTATCTATAAGACGCTAATATTTTAAATATTAAAAAATATAACTAATAATATAAATTTTCAAATTAAGCGAGGGAAATTAAAAAGTTAAATTAAATGACAGTTTATGACAAAAAATGATGAAAGATTACTATTTTTAAAAAGTATTTAAACTCTATTTAAACTTCATTTGACAAAAAACAAAAATGCAATGTTCTGTTATAAAGGAATTGTTATATTTTCACTTGATTGCATTTTAAAAGATTGATTCAGTTCAAATGTTATTTGGATTAGACATGCTAATTAACCCATTAAAATGTAACCCAGAAAATTAAAACGAGTGAAATGAGCAGGTCAGAGGTGTGTTCTCCTCAAGAGGGAGCTGCTGCATTTCTGCACATGTGAAGGTCTGTGTGTTTAAATCATTATCACCTATTGGTGACTGAGCTCATCTCTAGATAACACTTAACTCTAATGCCCATCATGTAATCACAAACACTGCGCTCAGCAGTGTAACTCGCATCATGTGAAACTAACAATCATTTGTGGACAGTTATATAATCTGCTCTTTCTGATTTGTGATGCTGAGCTCAGGATAATTTAACTTCGTCGTACCTGATCTAACAGAGGAATCACCCATCCAGCTGCCGTTCTACTGCACTTTCCTTTCAATGATCAAAACATCCAGAACTGATGGACAGAGAGACACTAATATCAATAAAGTAAAAGCATTAAAGGTTTATGATGAGCACAGAGCGATGCATTAATCAGACGTCTGGGTAAAGATTTGGTTCTGGAGCTTCACTCTCGTCTCAAGCGTCTGCAGGTGTTTCTTCAGGGATTCAGCAGCGCCGCTGGGAAACGGGACTCTGGCTTTGAGATCTTCGTAGATTTCTTCAGAGCGCTGGTAGAGACGAGAGGAAGACTCGTCCAGATCGTCCTCACACGTCACCGGCCAATCCACCTGAAACAGCACAGACACCACAACAGCACTGGAAAATCATCACATACACTGAACGTCTGAGACAGACAGAGAAAACAACTAGTGATAGAGTGGATTTTTCAGAGTTTATAAGTAATTCAGTATTAAACACTGCAGCAGATTTAATTTGTTATATATAATGATAATTATCCTCTATTCACAAATGACATGCCATGATTGATAATACTGACATATAATCAGAAACACCTGTCAGTATCAACAGAGCAAATCACACACAGATTATGAAAATAAACATGAAGACATTTCATCTAACATCTCCTCCAGGATCAGCTCCATTCTAGTCTCGTTTGTTTTGCTAATGTGTATTTTTTGGCTAAATTCAACCTTTTTTTCACCTGTTGTTTTGTTGACGATCTAAAACACAGACCGGGGCAAACGTCATTAGACGTCATTTGAACTGATTGGTCGGTTCAGTAATGAGCGACGCCGTTATGCGACAGACTCAAACATCACTGATGAAAACACACTCACTCTTTCTGTCCCCGCCAGGTTAGTTTGACAAAAACTATTCACTGAGACTCATTCAGACTCATCTAATGTCTCTAATATTTCTAGCTCAACTAGAACATGCTAGCAACATGCTAATCATGCTAGTCATGCTAGTGACTTTGCTAATTATGTTAGAAACATGCTAGCAACACGCTAACAACATGCTAGTAACATGCTAATCATGCTAGAAACAGGCTAGTAACATGTTAATCATGCTAATAACTTAGGGTTAATAATCATGTTAGAAACAGGCAAGCAACATGCTAGCAACATGCTAATCATGCTAATAACTCGCTAATCATGCTAGAAACAGGCAAGCAACATGCTAGTAACATGCTAATCATGCTAGAAACAGGCTAGCAACATGCTAGTAACATGCTAATCATGCTAGTAACAGGCTAGCAACATGCTAGTAACATGCTAATCATGCTAATAACTCACTAATCATGCTAGAAACAGGCAAGCAACATGCTAGTAACATGCTAATCATGCTAGTAACATGCTAATCATGCTAATAACTCACTAATCATGCTAGAAACAGGCAAGCAACATGCTAATCATGCTAGTAACTTGCTAATCATGTTAATAACTTGCTAATCATGCTAGAAACAGGCTAGCAACATGCTAGTAACATGTTAATCATGCTAGCAACATGCTAATCACGCTAGAAACAGAGTAGCAACATGTTAATAACATGCTAATCATACTAGAAATATGCTAGTAACTTGTTAATCACGCTAGAAACAGGCTAGCAATATGCTAGTAACATGGTAATCATGCTAGTAACATGCTAACAACATGGCAGTAACATGCTAATCACACTAGAAACAGAGTAGCAACGTTAATCATGCTAACAATACGCTAACCATGCTAGAAACATGTTAGCAACATGCAAGTAACATGGTAATCATGCTAGTAACACGCTAACAACATGGTAGTAACATGTTAACCATGCTAGCAACATGCTAATCACGCTAGGAACAGAGTAGCAACATGCTAATAACATGCTAATCATACTAGAAACATGCTAGTAACTTGCTAGTCATGCCAGAAACATGCTAGTGACTTGAAAGTCATGCTAGAAACATACTAGCAAAATACTAGTAACATGCAAATCATGCTAACAACATGCTAATCATGCTAGAAACATGCTAATAACTTGCTGGTCATGCCAGAAACATGTTAAACATACTAGGAAAAATGTTAAAAACATGCTAACTACATGCTAATCATGGTAATAACATACAAATCATCTAATCTATCTATATAAAGTTTAAAACTTAAAGCTTTTACAGCTGCACTAAACTTTCAGGCTAAACTTTTCAGGTTTGCCAAGACCTGTGGCTTTCTCAAGCCACAGGTCTTGGCAAACTTTTTTTTTTAGATTTTATGATTGTTCTTTGTAGGGAAACATCCATGTCTCATTTCATATATCACATTTCACATATTTAATTCTGAGTTGGACTCTTCTCTGACAGACTCCACTTAAGTTTTGGGCTGGTTTCGTAAGACTCATGCAATAATTAAATAAGTGTTTTTACTTATTATGGTTAATTCAGTGGTGTTGTTGTGGACTCACCAGTCCTTGAGATTGAATAAATTCGTCCAGTGAGCAAATGATGTTGTTCTCCGCGGCGCGTTGCGTCTGTTTCTCCATCTCAAACATCTGCGTCGCGTCTGTTGCTAGGACACCGCCCGCCGCTCTTCCTGCTTCCTCCGGCGCGGTAGTGTTTCCGGTGCGTCCCGCACACGTGGGTTTGTTGTAGTGTTTTGTTGTGTTGTGTGTGGAGGGTTCGGGTTCTGTTCGGTGGTCATGTCGGATCAGGAGAGCAGCGCTCTGAGCGGCCTGCTGCTCGCGTCGCACGCGCCGCTGGATGAGGCGCAGCGCGCCGGCCGGATGAAATGCTCGCGGTGCGGCGCGTCGCGCATGTTCTACTGCTACAGCTGCTGCGCGCTGGTCGGGCTGGAGCCGCGGGACGTTCCGAGCGTCAAGGTGCGTGAAAACATCACATGAAACAGCGTCGCGATCATTGTCACCGATCATGACGCGCGTTCACACTGGCGTCAGTAACGATTCATTAAATATCCTGTAACTGTGCGCGTCTGAAGAAGCAGTTCAGCGTAAAGAGACCATTCTGTCATTTTCTCACTCTCTTTCCTTCCCAAACACGTTCTTTCTTCTGTGAAACACAAAAGGAGATGTTTAGCAAAATGTTTACGCTGTCATTTTTACAGTCCGTGACAGTGAATGAGGACTGATGCCATAAAGCGTCAAAATGCGAATATAAAATGTAAATAATTGTTAAAGTAGTCATATTTACCTGAATTTCCCAGAAACAGTTTTTTTGTGGCTCTTACAATTCCACAAATTAAGGCCATAAAAGCTCTTAAATCAAAGCAGAAAGTCTTAAATTCATTAAGTCATGACAGGCTTGTTTTTGAGAAATTCATCTAAATGAAGTGACTATGTTTAAAACAAGAACAAATATCTGTCAGTGTGGAATGAAAACTTGTTTTCCCTTTGAATAGAATTGTTTTTCTGAGCCCATTTCTCAGATGATTTTGTTTTAATCATAAACTGACCTCATTTTCATGAAATTCTCAAAAAACAAGCTTTCTGTCTTTTTTTTTCAGTAAATGTATCTTGACTTAAAAACATTTTAGACATTTGCACTGGAAAACAAGACATAAATACAGTGGAAGAACAGCACTTCTCACAGTGTGATCAGAAGGTAGAGTAAAAAGTTATTTCCATGTTCTATTTGAGCTTTTTTTCTGTAAAATTAATCAAAAGTAGTAGAGATCTGTTGGAGGTTGTGTTTTCTTAAGTGTTACTGATAAAAGATATTGACATTTATAGACCATATTGATTTACGTTTCCTTTGATTTAAACTATTAAAACTATTTGTGCCACAATCCAGTGTGCTTATGGCTATGATAAAATTTAAATAATAACAAATACCAGTTTGCAATTTAACAACTTAAAATATCTGGACATGAATGACGCCGAAAGTCACACACATTTAAAGGATTAGTTCGCTTCCAGAACAAAAATGTACAGATAATGTAGTCACCCCCTTGTCATCCAAGATGTTCATGTCTTTCTTTCTTCAGTTGAAAAAAAAAAATGTTTTTTGAGGAAAACATTTCAGGATTTTTCTCCATATGGTGCCACAAGTTTGAACTTCCAAAATGTAGTTTAAATGCGGTTTCAAATGATCCCAGCCGAGGAAGAAGGGTCTTATCTAGCGAAAACAATCTGTTATTTTCTAAATTTAAAAAAATAAAATAAAAATTACAACTAAATACTTTTTAACGTCAAACACTCATCTTGTCTCGCTCTGTGTGAACTCTGTGTTTTGGTTCATGTCAGTTAGTGTATGTCGAAAAACTCCCATCTCGTTTTCTCCTTCAGCTTCAAAATCGTCGCTGTTTTACCTTTTTTGTTAAGGGTGTTTGATCTTCTTTGCATGTTCACTTTGTAAACACTGGGTCTGTACTTCTGCAGCGAAGTAGGATGATTTTGAAGTTTAAAGTTGGAGGAGAAAATGAGATGGGAGTTTTTCAACATCAGAAATCGGAATGCACAGCGTTCACATGCGCATCACGGAGCTAGACAGGACGAGCACTTGATGTTAAAAGGTATATACATTTTTATTTTTTTTTTTTTTTTTTAGAAAATGAGCGATCGTTTCGCTAGATAAGACCCTTCTTCCTCGGCTGGGATCATTTAGAGCCGTTTGGACAGAAGTCCATTATATGGAGAGAAATCCTGAAATATTTTCCTCAAAAAACATTTTTTTTTACAGCTGAAGAAAGACAGACATGAACGTCTTGGATGACAAAAGGCTGAGTAAATTATCTGTGCGTTTTTGTTCTGGAAGTGAACTTCTCCTTTAAGTTAGAAACAGCCGTGTCGTTCTTACGTTAAAAATAAGATGGATAAGGAGAAGCATAAACCTTACTGGTTCTTGCCTGAGTTGAGTTTAAATGTGCTTAAATAGAGCTGTTATGAGTTTAATTTGTGGACCAACCCAATTCTTCACGGCTCCTGAGGAATTAAGTGTGTTTTAAGAATGGCGGTTTTGGATTTATGAGTTAAATAAGGCCTGCGGTGAGCATTACTGGAAGAAATGTTCTACAACACGAGTTACTCCATAAATCCAAAACCACTTTTCTAAAAACCCACTGGAAATTCCTGAGGGGAAACGCGTGGCTCGCAAACGCTCATTCTTCTCATAGTTGCAGAGAAACAAAATGATTTGAGAGCAGGAATTTCGATAAATGTTAGTCACACACGGCGATCAAATGAGTAAACATCTCCTTTTTTGACCCGTGGAAAATAAATATGTGTTTGGAAAAGTCCTGCAGTCAAATGTGTGTTTGTTAAAGCTCATGAAACGTCTGCTTTCAGCTGCCGCTGAAGATCGATATCATCAAACACCCCAACGAAACGGACGGAAAGAGCACGGCGGTGCAGGCCAAACTGCTGGCGCCGCAGGACGTCACCATCTACACCTACCCCTGCATCCCCGAGCTGGACCAGAGCGCAGAAAACGTGAGCCAGACCCCTGCAAAACCGCCGTGAGCTCAGACCGGCTTATGTAACGCGCTCTTCTTCCCGCAGATCGTGCTGGTGTTTCCCGGTCCTGACGCCATGACCGTGGAGGAACTGTGGGAGTATTTCTGCGCTGACGGGAAGCCGAGGGTCAAGAGGTTAAAAGCGACAGAAGGGCATCCTGAATCTCACAGCTGCCCGATCCAGAGAGTGGTGTTCATCGACAGCACCTGGAACCAGACCACCAGAATCATCACAGACGAGCGTCTCCAAGGTGCAGCAGATTGTTTAAATTAGCCGTAAAGTTGCAAAACAATGGTCGCTCATTATGCTCTATTAATCACCAAATCTTTTTGATTTGTTACCTTGTTTTCATTTAATTAGGACTGGTTTTGTGTTTCTTTTTGGATCACAGTCTCATTGATCTGAACTCATGCACTTGAGTTTTAAGCAAAGAAAATGATTTGCATTATTTGTGGATCAAAAACCGACTAGAATGAGCTCAGGTCAGTGTCGAATACGATCAGTCAGTTCCAAAAGGAAATGCAAAACCTGTGCTAACTGAAAGAAAACAAGTTGATCAAACTGAATTTGGTGTTTGTGACAACAGATAATGAGAATTGTTTTGTAGGCTGGTCATTTTCGACCACAAACACCACAAGTGTTGAGAAAAAAAATCCCAAAAATGATCAAAAAGGAACACAACATGAGAGTTAAAACAAGAAAAGTCATATGGTTGCAAACGTCACGATGACTCAAAACCACATGATCCAAAAATTACAAATAAACTCTGACAGAAGTTATATATAATGACTAGTGAATCAAAATAAATCACTAAAATACTAATGTTATACTTGATAAACTAGAAAAATGCAAAATTCACATTAAAACATGACAGTACGAATTCTTCACTTGTTTTTTTTGATTCTTGTTTGGTTGCTTATCCTCTTTTTTTTTGGGGGGGGGCAACTTTTCACTCGAGTTTGTGTCAGTTTCTTCAGTTTATCTCACGGATGTGATTCCTCCACAGCTTTACCGAACGTGGAGCTGAAGAGCAGAAGAACCTGCTTTTGGCGGCATCAGAAAGGATGTCCGGACACATACCTGGCAACGATTGAGGCCATTTACTACTTCCTGAAGGACCTGCACAGCCACTATTTCTCCGAGTATACGGGAGAATACGACAACCTGCTGTTCTTCTTCTCATTCCTGCACAAACTGATCAACAAAGCCAAACAGGCTGCTGGGAAACTGTGATCAGATCACATGTGTTTTATTTAAAGCTGAATGGACTGGATGATAGAATGAGACTGAAATACTTTTATTTACAAGTCAAAAATGCATGCATTCACTGATTAGATTCTTGCTTTTAAGGCACTTTAATGTGTAATAAAGTGGTTTTCTTGTGCACTTGTCTTGTGTGTTAATAAAAGGCCTCTCTGATTTTGGCCTGTAAACTGTCGCAGGTCTTCTTGGCGTCTCCCAGCAGCATGGCAGTGTTGGGTTTGTAGAAGATGGGATTGTCCACGGCAGCGTATCCCACACCCAGAGTACGCTTCATCACGATCACCTGCACACACAAACACACTCCGGTCACCACTGATTCACTGCTGCGGTTCATACTAGGACTGTTCATTTTAACCCAATAATTTGGTGCAATTAACTGTGCAGATATTAACACTTTTAGAGCAGTGCCCCGTCCACATGTCCATCATCTGAACATGATGCAGAACGACTGACTGTGTGATAAAGTCTATGAGAATGCAGTTATATGAGCCTAAAATTCAAGATATGAGAGCAAAAAACAAATGACTCTCTTTTATTTATATCATAATATATGGTTTAGCAACATCACAGCAGAAAGTGTGCCGTTTTTACCCAATATCTGCACCATTGCAAATGTCAAATTAATTTTATACAACAGTCTAGTAAAGAAGTTCTATAATCTATTTTACTTCACTTCTCAAATGAAAATGGTTTAAATCAAAGCAGTTCAAATGGCTGTTTGAATGAATAAATGATTCAGTGATTCATTTATAAAAAGAGTCATGTCCTTGGTTTCTAACAAAATCAGCTGTCCGAACGAATCGGTTGAATGACTGATTCAATGACTTGATTCAGTGATTCAGTGACTTGCCACCACCTAATGATGCTTTTGATTTCATATTTAGAGTAAAAACCATTTCATTTATCATTATTTGTGACCCAGGACCACAAAATCAGTCATAAGGGTCAATTTTTCAAAACTGAGATTTATGCATCATCCGAAAGCTGAAATAAACCACTGATGTATGGTTTGTTAGGGAAATATTTGGCCAAGATACAACTATTTGAAAATCTGGAATCTGAGGGTGCAAAAAAGCCAAAATATTGAGAAAATCACCTTTAAAGTTGTGCAAATTAAGTTCTTAGCAATGCACATTGCTAATCAGACATTAAGTTTGATATATTTACGGTAGAAAATTTACAAAATATGTTCATGGAACATGATCTTTACTTTATATCCTAATGATTTTTGACATAAAAGAAAAAAATATTATTTTGACCCATACAACGTATTGTTGGCTACTGCTACAAATATACCCAACTGGTTTTGTGATCCAAGGTAAACATTTATACACTGCTGAATCAAAATAGTTTATAGCTTTTCTCATTTTAACATCTCATCTCAACCAAAACTGATGTGCAATTCATTTGCGACTGGCACGTCACGTCATTAACTGACAGCTCTAATAATTCCAGCAAACATCACACCTGTTTGGACTTCCACACTTCCAGCACGGGCATCCCGGCGATTATGGAGTTGGGATCCTCCTGCGCGGCCGAGTTGACGGTGTCGTTGGCCCCGATCACGAGCGTCAGGTCGGTTTCTGCACAAACACAGCGAGAACGATCAGAAGGTCCGTCCGCCGCTCTATTAGCCGCTCTCATGCGATGGGATCGGGTTTCTCCTCGCTCTAAATGCTTATCTGCGCCAGCTAAACAAAAACACGTGCTGCCCTCCGACTCCGACCGCACAGACGCCAGTTGCGGCAACACGGGGTTGCTGGGATACGTTGCATGTCTAGGCACAATTACATAATCAAAGTGAATTATTACAAAGATCAGAGTGCTGCAGGACTCCACATGTGTCCCGACCGCTGCCAAACAACTTTACAGCCGTCTGCGGCTCATCGGCTCAACTGACTGACAGATGGAAGACGCGTTTCACACTGCATATGTGAGCTGCACCTCAAATCGCGCGCTCTTTGCTTTATATTCAATGCAAAATGGACTTTGCATGCTATTGCACACACATACGGTTCAAAACTGTGGGGTCTTAAAAGAAATGAATACTTTCATTCTTCAAGGATGCATTCAATTGATCAAAAGTGACAGCAGAGACATTCATAATGTTATAAAACATTTCTGCTTCAAATAAATGCTGCTCTTTTGAACTTTCTATTCATCTGTGAATGCTGAAAAATAATATGGTCATGTTTTCCACAAAAATATTGGCCAGCACAATGGTTTTCGACATTGATAATTATCAGAAATGCATATTAGAATGATTTCTGAAGGATCATGTGACACTGAAGACTGGAGTAATGATGCTGAAAATTCAGCTGCGCATCACAGAAATAAATTACAGTTTAACAGATATTCACATAGAAAACAGCTGTTTGACATTAGAATAATATTTCAGATTTTTTTACTGTATTTTTGATCAAATAAATGCAGCCTTGGTTTGAAAGAGACTTTTTTCAAATGCTGAATCAGTTATTTCAGTATATAACAAATTTAAATGCATAACACTTTTGTGAATTTCTGTAAATCAAAAGGGGAAAATAAAGAAAAAAAACCCCACAAATGTCATTGTGAATGTTGAATCTGACCTGGGAAATCCTCGTTGATCTCGTCCATCTCCAGAACGACGTCGTACGGGACGCCGGCTTCGGCCAGGAGCACGTTGAGCTGTCCGGGCATGCGGCCCGCCACCGGGTGAATCCCAAACCTGAGAGACGCACACGTGACGTTCGTTATTTGATCAGGTTTATAACGGAATGATTCATTATCAAACTTTACCACATCAGAACACATGGGAGTTTATTCTTCATGCTGTAAATTCACCATCTGCTCCGTTCTGATGTAAATACTCCGGGAATGTTTTACACTTTCCCTCTTTATTTACAGAAGGGCTGCATTTTTACCAGTGTTTTTTTATTAGACACGGGTGTGTTTTGTCTTTTTAACAGAACTACGCCGCTGACCTGCCAAGTACTCAAGACATTGGACGTGAAGTGTGAGAATTCATCATGCCGTTATTTCTGGAGCTTATTTTGATCTGATCTGAACACGAGCGTGTGACCGAGTGTCTGACCTCACGGTCTTGCCCTGCTCTCTCAACATCTTCACCATGTCGGCGATCGGATACTGAGCCTTGGCCGCGCACAGACCCCAGCCTGTGAGGAGAAAACACACACACACACACACACAGGGTATTAATCTTGTGTTTCTGAGAATCTCAAGCGCTGTGAGGTCAGCGAGGAATCCCCAAAACCCCCAAATTCCGTGTCTCAAGATCCACATTTGCTGCTAATAACTGGAGGAGCGTGGAGAATTGTGTCATCGGCCGCGTGTGTGCAGACTTCCAGGGAAATCCGTTTGATTGTGTTCAGATTGCAGAGTTTCCTGAACTCCAGATGTCTCCCTACAGGACGATCGCGTGTGGAGACGAGACACGCACACGTGTGTGACCCGTGTTTCTGGCTTCTCGGGTTCCTCTCGGTCAGATTTCTCCACTATGATTTGCTTCGAGACTATAGTTATGTATTATGGATTAAACCGCTTAAACTGATAACGTCATTTTAATCACGTGATACACATCAGCTAATAATAGTTTGTCATGACACCAAAATGTTATTAAATCAAAGCCAAAACAGATTTCATTATGTTCAACATCAGCACAAACCCAGTGACTAACTATTATTTGTATATCCAGCTTTACCTGCATACACACACTCACATAAACCATATATACTAACAGCCAATCTCATCTGGTTGATGTTTATATCGTCTCTAAATCCAAACTATCCCATCATCCAGCTCTGAACTGTGACTGTAGGACATTAAGACATTAAAAACATTATGAATTTCAGTGCAGCTGCTTTGAATGTGGATTCAGAAAAAACACAAATAAACTGACAGACTCATTTGTAGTTGATGTGGAACTTAAGGCTTTGTCTGCTGTTTCTGCAGGTGTGTCTGGAAGACAGCAAGAGAAACAGATGTGTGTGTGTGTGTGAGAGAGAAAAACACGCACACAAACATCCTTTGACAAACACTGACCTCTAGTGTTCAAACATCAGAGAAACAGCTTCTTAAGTTGAGTGACAGTATCTGATGCATAATGTCTTGCACATTCACAAGATCATTTCAGCTGTACAGATGTCAAAATCATAGCTTTTGTTATGGAGCTGCCGGTCTAAACCCTCCAGATGACTTAAAATGAATGAAAATAACAGCACCAGCACTGCCAGCGCAGCTTAAAGTGACAGTTCACCCAAAAATTAAAATTCTGCCATCAGGGTTGCTACACATTTTCCATTTCAAAATTCCATGCTTTTCCAGACCCAAATTTCCAAACCTCTCTTTTTTTAAGACCATATTTAACATAAATGGTTTACAGAACATTATTTTCAGGTTTATATTTGGTACAGAGTCATCTGTAAATATTTTTTTATTGAATATTTTTATATATATATATATATATATGTTTGTTTGTTTTTTCATATTTTAATACAAATATTTCTTTATTGATTTTATTGAAGTGACAACATACAGAGACCCTAAAATAACAAATAGTAATAAAATAAATGCAAAATACAGACTTTCACATGCACACAAGAAACTTTTTTTGTGCCTCCTTGAGAAACTATTCATTTTTTGCATGCTTACGCATTACAATTTCTAGTTTTATAAAACCCATTTCCTTTGTGCATCACTGCCATCTTACTATGAATAAAACAAGAGCATGGATGCACATGAATTAACAGTGATCTGCTTGCTCAAAATGTGTCTTTTCTCTTTTCTTATGGTATTACCTCTAATATCAAGGCCCAATGTCCAATTTAACACATCCTCTGTGGTGGCAGAGAAACCATGACACAAAATGGGTTGATGGCACAAAATTTGCCAAGTTCAAGGGTCTATTAAAAAAAAAACTGGTACTGTAAAAAAAAGTGGCTTTCGTTAGGGCAGTATGCCATATGTCAAGACCTTAGGTCTCTTTAATACAGTCTGTGCCGGACACACTGCAAAACGCTACATTTAATGGTTTCTTGTGCACACATAAAAGTCTGTATAATTTTAATTTGGCAAAGGTCCCTGAGGCTATGTGATGTGGTGCTACACATTGTGAGAACAAACCCAAAATGCTTATAACCTGAATTCTGCATAATGAAAAAGTGCACCTTGAATTCATTCAGTCATGTTTAACAATCACTACAGAATCACTAAACAGCTGCCATGAAACTTGTACTATAAATTTATTTTCATTAAATTCTTACTTTTCTATCATAAAAGGACTAAATATGGGCAAAAGTCTGGAAACACAAATAATTTTCCATACTCTGCTCTCTTTTTTTCCATACTTTTCCAGACCTGGAAAATACTTGAAAATACCCTGTGGTATTTACTCACCCTCAAGCTGTTCCAGACCTGTATGACTTTCTTTCTTTCTTCTGAACACAGAAGATATTTTGAAAAATGTTGGTGACCAAACTGTTTCTGGTCTCACCTGACTTCCAAAAATTCTATGGAAATCAGTGAGGACCAGAAACACATACATGTTTGGAACAACTAGAGGGAGAGTAAATAACAGCATTTTTATTTTTGGGTGAATTATCCTTTTAATATGCATTTGCATCATTCACCTCATGTTTCTGTAAATGTGTGTGTGTGTGTGAGACACACCAGGTGTTATGATGATGCTATTGGCCTCTTTGATCATGTCGATCGACTGCTCCACGTTGACCTCTGTGTGTGTGCCGACGATCTCCATGGGCTTCCCGCCGGCGGTGGACGAGGTTCCGTATCCTCCCAGAATGACGTTTGGCAGCGAGCGGTTCATGGCCTGCAGAAGAACAGAAGAACACACTTCAGGAAGAGCTCGATGGGTTTCTTTGTTTAATCGCAGCATCCTCACGTTCACTCACCACACACATGATGTAAGACAGGATGGCACCCGACGAGCCGATCAGAGCGCCGACGATGGTCATGAGGTTGTTGTCCAGCAGGAATCCCTCGGCACACAGCGCCCATCCGGAGTAACTGTTCAACACTGTGATCACAACAGGCATATCGGCTCCTCCGATGGCTGCTGTGAGCGTCACACCCTACACACACAAATTAACACAATCTTAAAAAGCTAAAAATATGTTTTTGTTTTTTTTTATTATTTACATGCTTTTTGTATATTTAATATATATTTTTTAAATAAATAAAAATAATAATAAAAACATTTTAGATATATAAAATATGTTTTAATATAAAATTTATTTTTCATTTATATTTAAAATTTTATTTTTAAAATATGTGTTGCTCAGGCTTGGGCTCACCATGACGGTGGAGAGGCCGGAGACGCCCAGCAAGCAGCCCATGCCCATGTTGAAACTGTCACTCAGCATGAAGGGCACCATCCCGCCCACCGACGCCGCCATCAGACCCGCGTTCAGCATGTGACGGCCCGGCAGCAGCAGAGGAGCTGAGTCCAACAAACCTGGACACACGCAGAGGAGTGTCATAAAAACTGAGATCAGCAGAAAATGATGAATAAAATCACAGTGATGAAACATCTGCGAGACATTCAGGCTGAAACCTGCAGAGCAGATTCTAGTAAGAATGACTGCTGCTGTTTAGATAAACACGTTTGATTTCACTGAATCCACCTTGTAGTTTTCCGTAGGCGACCAGAGAGCCGCTGAAGGTCACTCCGCCGATGTAGGTGCCCAGATACGCCACGATCTTCAGCATGCTGGCGGCCGGATGAGCGTCCAGGTGCGGGTGCTCGATCATGAACTCGGCCACGCAGGTGAGAACCGCCGCCAAACCCACCAGACTGTGGAACGCAGCGACCAGCTGAGGCAGATCTGAGATCTCGATGCGCTTGGCGATGGTCAGACCTGAGGATGTTGCATAAAACACACAAGGTTACACAAGAGCATGCAAATTGTCTTCAGAAACCGCAACGGATGAGATGAGACGCGTTTTGAGATATTTTGCTTTTGAGAATCATTTATACGAGTCTTGTATTCTCCCTTAATCAGCAGGGAAACACCAAAACACATGATTCCTGTTTGAAGCCGAATCTGATCAAATCTCATTTTCACATGCGTGACATTATTTGATGCCAAATCCTGATTTCAGGGTCTGAATTACAGGCAGAGACAGAAGAAAATGCAAGCATGAGCCTGATGTTTTCTGCTGTTAC
The DNA here is from genome assembly GCF_022985175.1 of Labeo rohita. Lineage (NCBI taxonomy): Eukaryota > Metazoa > Chordata > Actinopteri > Cypriniformes > Cyprinidae > Labeo > Labeo rohita. The sequence continues at coordinate 253,551 of NW_026127208.1, read as the reverse complement.
TGCATCCACACAGCCACAGAAAATTAGATTTTGTAAAAGAGGCTCAAAAAAAGTCCTCTGACATTAAAGTATTTGAACATTTTTACACTCCTTTGCAGATTGAAGTTAAATTACATTATTTGAACACTTTAGTCATTAAAACTGAAACTTTGTTATTTTTAAAAGTGCATTAAAGCAGATACAAATGTATCATTTGAAAATTTGGTCAATCATATTTTGTGAATAAATCTACATAAACCTTTTTTCTTATATTAACTGTATCATTAAATCAGGTCATATTAGGCCTTGTTTTCAAATCAGCAGAACTGTTTTTCTAGACGCAGTCTGTGTAATACACAATCTCCTCCACTGTCCTGCAACATGCAGCTTTATGTTTTGCTCTTTTAATTCACATGCATATTAATGCGAGTTGATGGAACCTTCAGTCTGAGAATCACCAATCATCCAGTGCTGTGGAGAAATGAGTGGTTCTTACCCAGAGTTCCACCTGTTGCCATGGCAAGAGACATCTGCGACAGGAGCTCAGGTGAGGGTTTCAGAGCGCCCAGCGTAGCTGCGATTCCTCCGGCCACCCCGATCATTCCCAGAGCATTACCCAAACGACTGGTGCCCTGAGCGGAGAGTCCGGCCAGAGCGCCGACACAACACAGACCCGAGCCCAGATACATCATCTACACACACACACACACACACACGCTGATTATAGAATCAAATGACTCTCTCACTCACATAGTGTCACACACACAGCACCTGCTCGATGCTGTATCCTCCGGTCAGAGACGCCCCGTATCCACCCACAAACGCCAGGCCGGGCAGAGCGTAGAGGTAGTTGTATTCTGGAGGATCCGTCGGCCTCTTAAACATGTCGAGCATCCTCTGTGTGATCAGGAATCCACCTGAAGAGCACATGCAGCAGATTAAACACCAGTACTGTATGTGATCTGAGATGTTCAGCACTACATGAAGGCTGTAGAAAACACAATTTATAAATATTACGTATAAATACAGAATGTTCAGATGACTTGATATCTCTGTGCTGAGTTATGCTGTGATGTAGTTTATAGGACGTCGTTTACGGTTTGATTCCTCTCTGACCTGCGATGTTGATGGAGGACACAAACGCAGCGAGCAGCGCCAGAGATTCAGGAATAGATGAGGGTGTCAGACCTCCACCCATCAGCACCAGCCCACCCACCGCCGTCAGACCTGCACACACAAAAACACACTCACATCAGTACATCAGTACACACACATACATTCATATGATCAGGTGTATCATCTCACCTGAGATGGCATTGGTCACTGACATCAGCGGCGAGTGCAGTGCAGGAGTCACGCCCCACACCGTGTGATATCCCACAATTCCAGCGAGGCCAAAGGTCGTCACCATCTGAGTGAAAGCAGCGTTAGGAGAGGCGATACCCAAACCCAGTACGGTCGAGAGACCTTCAAAACAACAGAGAGAGAGAGAGAGAGAGAGAGAGAGAGAGAGAGAGAGAGAGAGAGAGAGAGAGAGAGAGAGAGAGAGAGAGAGAGAGAGAGAGAGAGAGAGAGAGAGAGAGAGAGAGAGAGAGAGAGAGAGCAGAGAGAGAGAGAGAGAGAGAGAGAGAGAGAGAGAGAGAGAGAGAGAGAGAGAGAGCATTTGTTTTTTCAAATCATTCATTTGTCATTTATTTATTATTCAATATTTGTTTAAATGTATTAATGAATGTATTATGTATGGCAGATACAGATTCAACATTCAATAAACACAAACATTTCAAGTTATGCACGCACAAAAATGTGCACGTAAAAACGTAAAAAATAACTCAAATTACTTGTTTATTGTACTTGATCAAAAAAAATTTCTTAGTCCTTCTTACAAAACAAGTCTTGCCTTGGTTCATTTTTTTTGTTCATGCATTCCTTTATTCTAGTATTCATTCACTGAGCCACTCATTCATTTGTTCATTCATGCATTCATTCGTTTGTTCATGCATTGTTATTCATGCATTCATTCACTGATCTTCACATTTATTTAATTTATTTGTTTGTTCATTCATTCATTCATGCATTCATTGATCCGCTCATTCATTTGTTCATTCATGCATTCACTCACTGAGCCACTCATTCATTCATGTTTGTTCGTTCATGCATGCATTTATTGATCTGCGAATGCATTAATTCAATCATTCATTCATTCATGTGTGTTTGTTTGTTCATGGATTCATTCACTGATCCACTCATTCATTTGTTCATTCATTCATTTGTTCATTCATTCATGCATTCATTCACTGATCTATTCATGAATTTGTTTATTCATTCGTTTGTTTTCTGACCTGCTGTGTAGACTCCCGCTGATGTCATGGTGCGTCTGAAAGGGGAGATTTCGGCCTGTTTCTCAGCTTCCAGCTCAGCAACGGTCTTCTGTTTGGGGGGTGCGGGCGGCGGGGTGGTTTTCGGCAGCGGTGAGGGAAAAATATTCTTACCTTGCTGGAAGCAGGAAAATGCACAAAAAAACATGAATATATGCACACTATCAAACAGAAGAAATATATAATGAGAAGAGTTTATTTGGGTTCGGTCACCTTCATCACCATCGTCCCTCTGATCACATGATCCAGCGTCCCGTAATCGAACTCGTCACGGGGCTCGAAGTGGAAGAACTCTTTATCGGGGCTGATGGCCTTCAGCAGCTTGATGATGTTGTTGGAGTAGAGCGAGCTGGCCTGCGTGGGCATCCGACTGGGCAGATCCGTGTAGCCGATGTGCGTCACACCCTGATGGACGTACAGCTCTCCGGGTTTAGTGGTCTCGATGTTTCCTCCGGCCTCCGCCGCCAGATCCACCACCACCGACCCGTCCCGCATGCTCTCCACCATCTCACGCTTGATCAGCAGCGGCGCTCGTTTACCTGAAAACACAATCCGACACGACTCAAACCAGGTTTTTTAAAAAGCAAGAAAATGTAAGGAATAAATTGAATGGAATGGAACGGATGTGTCAATATGGTCTCTAAATGTAAAAGTCTTGTATTAGCAACACTTCACAATTTGAAAATACAACTTCCAACAGATTCATTTGGAGTGAATTAAGACTGTTTTGACCTGCGGAAATACCGACATGAAATACAACCAAAACAGAACGTGAACGTGAACACACAAACAATACGAAAAATGATTCGTTCACCAGGAATTAGAGCCGTGCTGATGACGATGTCGACATCCTTGCACTGTTTGGCAAACAGACTCATCTCAGCCTCCAGGAACTCTTTAGACATTTCTTTGGCGTATCCTCCGACGCCTTCGCCCGACTCGGCGATGTTGATCTCCAGCGGCTCGGCTCCGAACGACTTGAACTGCTCCAGAGCTGCGGGTCTAACGGGAGACACACGGACACCGGTCAGGACGGCTTCAGTTTGATCTCACGTCCAGATTGATAAAGCGGCGTCACACGCACCTGGTGTCGAATCCTCTGACTATGGCACCCATTGATTTAGCAGCTCCAGCCGCAGCCAGACCTGCGACGCCTCCGCCGATAACCAGCACCTGCACACACAGCTCATTTAATCCTTCGATGGGAGCTCAAGAAATCATGTTTGATTAGCAAAAGCCTTGTTTATTCACGCTGTGTGTCCCAGAACATATATGGACAGTTAAATCACACTTAGAAAAACATCTGAATCATATGTAAGTTTTTCCAAATAAAGATACACAAACACATTTTTCAAACAAAACATTTAACAAAAACACATATGTTTGGTTTCAAATAGTAAAATATCAGATCTAGTGTTAGTGGAGTATTACATTTATGCATTTAGAAGGTGAATGTGTTGCATTGGATTCTAGGTTTTTTTTTAATAAATTCATGCATGCAAATCAAACTCTACTTTACAGGAACACTCATGTTCTCTAAAAATCACCAAAAAAGGGCTTCTTCAGGGTTATTTCAAAATAATTAATACAGAAGAAACCTCAAAGTCATGTCTCTCATATCGTTTTACTTACTTAAACACAAACTGCAAACATGGTAAGTGCAAGTTTAAATACTCTTAATACATGTTTAAGTCAATAAATACATATGTATTACAATTAGTTTGTGTACTACTATATTGAATACATAAATTGTATTTGTTGATACAATAATAATGTGACTCTTGACCACAAAACCAGTCTTAAGCAGCACGGATATAATTGTAGCAATAGCCAAAAATACACTGTTTACTTTTTTTTTTTTTAATGCCAGAAATCATTAGAATATTAAGTAAAGATCATGTTCCATAGATATTTGTAAATTCCTATCAAAACTTATTTTTCTATTAGTAATATGCATTGCTTAAAACTTTCAGATGATTTATAAATCTAAATTTTAAAAAAAATTGACCCTTATGACTGGTTTTGTGGTCCAGGGCCACATATGTTGTACTAGTATTAATACATGTAATCTATACTAGTAAAATATTAGCAAAAACACAATACTAAAATTAAAATATGTTGAATAACATTCCTAGTGTTTCCTTCCTGTAAATTTGAATTTAGGAAATTGTAAAAAACTTTAAGCACCCTGAAAACATCAGCTGATTAAAAGTTCCTGCATCTTATGAGACACGTGGATACTGAAGTTTGACTTGATCAGTGTTGTTTTAGTATTTTGTTAATATTTTTAATTAGATTTCAACTTTTTTTCTCTCATGTTCATTTTAAGTTAAAGTTTTAGCAATTTTGTTGTGTTTTGTCATTTATGTTAGTTATTGTGTTTTTTTTTTTTAATTACATCTACACAGGTTTTATTTCAGTTTTAGCTTTAGTTATTTTAGTACATGAAGTTACGTTAAGCTAATTGAAAATGAGCAATTTTGATTTTGTTTATTTATTTTTTTTATATATATATATTTTTTTATTAACATTTATTTTACTTCAAGTAACTTTGTTCTAGTTTTTGGTTTAGTTTTAGTTAACTATAATAACCCTGTGTTCTGTACCTTCGCTGGAGGAACTTTTCCAGCCGCTGTGATCTGACCTGTGAAAAACCTTCCGAAGTGATTGGCTGCGAGAACCACGGCCTTATACCTGCGGGCGAGAGCGTTATGAATGAGGTTTCATCATCACACAGATCTCCACAGAGAGAGAGAGGGGGATCGGTGATCTCACCCTGCGATGTTGGCCATGGAGCTGAGGGCGTCGTATCCCTGCGCGATGGTGACGCGCGGCACCTGGTCCATCGCCAGCACCGTACACTGCTGTTTGCTCAGTTTGTCCATGAGCTCGGGGTTCTGCGCCGGGTAGATGAAGCTCACCAGTGTGGATTTGGGCTTCAAGAGCTCAGCCTCATGCAACCGTAAACCATCGTTAAACACTGGCCCTCGAACCTGCGACACACATCAGTCACAGCTGAATTATGAACAGGAAACTTTTTCATTTGTTTGTATTTTTTTAAAATGATTGATATTATTGGTAATTTTATGATTTAACTAAATATTAGCTTTTCCCTGCTATAGAGAATTAGTCATTCATCACTGAATTCTGTCTCGAAGCAGCCTGAACCGGTTTTAAACAGACAGGATTCTCACCTTCAAGACCAGATCTGATCCAAACGCTCCCTTGGTGTCTGTGATCTGGGCTCCGGCGGCCCGGTACTGATCGTCAGAGAACTTAGCTTCACGTCCCGCGCCGGACTCCACCTGCACCTTGAAGCCCGTTTTGACCAGAATCTCCACACCCGCAGGCGATACGGCCACCCGCCGCTCATTCTGATAGATCTCCTTAGGAACGCCCACCAGCACGTCTTTATATCGCACACCTTACACACACACACACACAGAAAACATACAGTAAGAACATCCCAGAACACCCTAGCAACTGCACAGAACTGCTTGACAGCCACTAAATACAGCAAATATCACTCACATTATTTTTAGAAAAGAAAATATACAATCTACAGACCAGGGTTCCTCAAATCTTGCCCTGGAGGACCAATGCGCTGCAAAGTTTAGCTTCAAACCCTGATCAAACTCACCCACCTGTGATTTTCTTATGATCGTGAAGACACTGATTAGTGTGCTCAGGTGTGTTTGATTGGGGTTGGACCTAAACTCTGCAGGAAAGTGGATCTCATGGGCCAGACTTGAGGATCCCTACTATAGACTCTAACTCTAACCTAAATCCTAACCATACATTTATATGAAAACCTTTTTAATAAGATATTATTCAGAAGCTCTGTGCATTCATGCATATCTTCCCATTCGTCCCATTGCAAGAAACTCTAATTGTGAGATATGAACTAAAAATTGCAATTAACACAGAACTGCAAGATATGCATTGAGAACTGCGATTAAACTCAGAATTGTGATAAACTCATAATTGCAAGATGAAAAAAATGCAAGGTATGAACTCAGAATTGTGAGATGTAAATTCATTATTACAAGAAACTTAGAAGTAATACTAATAGAATTACCAATTTCTGTGTAAAAGTAGCATTATGATGCTGCCGTCCTTCTGAGGTCATTTTAACTTCCTGTTACTTGACTCTGAATCTAAGGTGAAAATTCCTCTACAAATGATTGCTCAGTTGATTACTCAGTAAATATTCAAGCTCCCTTAGTATGTTACTGAACTATATCATGTTATAAATAAATTACACATCTTGAAATTTTACCACAGTGTGTTTCTTCTGAGTTTCTTTAGGTGTCTAAATATTTCTAAATATTTAAGACCCATCGAATCTGAATTTAAGACCAGAGCTCCCACACCTTGGTTAACTTCACATTCAAGGACCTTTCAAGGACTTTCCAGGTCCAATACCCTCAAATTCAAGGACTTAATGTGGGGACACATTTCAAGTGAGAGCAAGGTCACATCATCTTGCCTTGTAAGATACACTGTTGCAGTTTTTACAACTATGCAAAAAAAGCTTTTTTTTGGCCATATGACAGAGATCTGATATTCTATCTATTAAATCTGTTTTGCATAAAACTGAAGAATATTCGGTACATCCTACACTGAAAAGAGCTTAGGCTCATGTAACGTTATGTTAACGTTATACATAAATGCATGAAACTAACAAACACCAAGCAAGCTAGTATGCATAGGGCATAAAGTGTTGGTGAAATAACACATTAGCGGATCGGAGGGAATAATATGGATTTTTTTTTTCCAGAAAACTTTTTGCACAAAATAAATTCAAGCACTTTCAAGGACCTGTACCTATGTGTGTTTATTTTCAAAAACTTTCCAGAGCCTTGATTTTTTTTTTTTTTTCAGATTCACAAACTTTCAAAGATTTCAAGGAAGGACCCGCGGGAACCGTGTAAAACATTTTAAGACTTTTTAAGGCCTTTTATTAGGAAAACGTTATTTAAGACATTTTAAGACTTTTTAAGGACCCGCAGACACCCTGCTCGCCTCCTCGAGGCGTCCTTCAAGATGGCTGAGCTCCAGAGGTTTCCGGGTCATAGGACGGAGGAGCGAGGAAGCGAGGAGGGATATTGAGAGGCACCCATAAACTCTGCATTCTGAGAAAAAAAAGTTTTGTAGGAAATAAGCTGCCATAGTTTTCTGTGAAGTGTGTGGCTCCCACAATGCTCTTTTCCAGGTTTTACATCTATTTCATAATGCAACAGTGGGGACATTTTGTACACACACAGACGGGCGGCGTTCGGGGCAGCTCAGCGTCACGGGCAGATCAGCTAACACATTTCTCTCCATAACTGGTGTGGCGACACCCAATCAGAGCGAGGCAGCAGACATTATTAGAAGCTTATTGGCAGAGATCCAGTGGAGTCGCACAAGCACAAAGTAAAGGGAAGTGACATGCAATGATAAGGACACTTCACGAGGACATTGAGAGCGAAAGATCATCTGCATTTCACCTTTATCTGACCTCGCTTATCTCCACCACAGAAACATCCATTCACATATGTTATGTCACTTAACACTTTCAGCTGAAAATAAGAAACTCCTGCACATAGTTTCACCTCACGTGCACTGAGTTTTAGATCTGAGGAGTCTGACTCACCTTTATGAGCCTGTTGATCGTACAGAACAGGGAAGGTCTGGAAGAATCTTCTCCCCGGCCGCTGCACAGAGCAGCACGTCACGCAGCGCAGCAGACACGCCATGTCTCAGACGTCTGAGGAACACAACACACAGTCTCAACAGCACACACACGCTCTCCGTCAGACGCAGACACACATGGTCCAGCAGCGGCGGGGCCGGACGCAGACTGCAGGCCCCGCAGGGTGACACCTGCCGCTCTCGGACGGCCACGCGAGATCACTGACCGGTGACGAGAGAACAGGGAAACATGCCAACACACACTCACTGCACAGATCACCACATGACATACTATCATATATCTCTCTCTATATTAATAAACTAAACTTTATTTGAAGTATAAATGATACACAATCAAAAGTAAAAACATACTGCTTTATCCACTCAAATCCAGACCTCTATTATGACTCTGAACTGCTTTTCCTACTGCTGACCTCAATCACAACCTGGATCTCATCACTGATCTTAATGCCAGTCTTAAAGGAACAGTTCACCCAAAAATGAAAATCCAAAATATAGATGAGTTTGTTTCATCATGGGAACCAGATTTAGAGATATGTAGCATTCCATCACTGCAGTGAATGGGTGCCGTCAGAATGGGAGTCAAAACAGATGATAAAAACATCACAATAATCCACAAGTAATCCACACCACTCCAGTCCATCAGTTCACATCTTGAGAAGACAAAAGCTGTGCGTTTGTAAGAAACAAATCAATTATTAAGATATATTAACTAAATAATCCATAGTATTTATAGCGTCCATAACCCATAATAATGTTTCCTTCAGTGAAGAAGTCCATCCGCTGTTGTCTCTTACATCAAAATCAGTTTTGGTTTGCAAACAGTGCATATTTCTCCCCTGATTCGGGCGATTTGACTTTTTCCACCCTAGCAGGCTAAAGTTACTCATTACTAATGAAGCACATGAGATGATGTGGTGGAGGAGATCCTCTGGACCACTTTTATGACGCTCATGGACAAATACAGAAAAATATAACTTAAGTTCATTTTCTTAAAGGGCTTGTATTTGTGTATATCTTTATTTTTTCTTTGTTGTGTTTTTATAACTGTACTGCCTTAATGCGTTGATATTTTCTACTGTTCAATTAAAAAAAAAAAAAAAAAACAGAAAAAAGAGAGCCCACTTCGAAGTCCTGATCTGAATCAAAAGATTCGCGAATCCGCTCCGAAGTTCAAATTTAAATCAAATGATCAAATTTAAATCCTGGTCTGAACCAAATGATTCACGGATCGCGATCCGATTGGAGCGCTTCGAAACAGTGAATCATTTTGCGACGCAAGTTATTTAACTGATTCGGAGTTTCGAAAAGCTCCGTTTCAAGTCAAGTCAAGTCAAGTCACCTTTATTTATATACCGCCTTTAACAATACAGAATTGTGACAAGGCGGCTATCCCTATAAGTGCTTTTTAATTAAATCATTACAAGCGATGTCTAAATGTCGAAAATGGATGGCTCTTTTAATATAATCTGTTTGCTAGTGAATCGCTTTAACTGAATGGTGTGAGTCACGAGTTTGAATCAAACGGAGCGGTTCCAGCGTAAATGACTCACTCAACTGATTCGGTTTGTCTGTTTAAAACATATGGAAACATATTTTACATTGCCAATGCTAGACTTATCTCAAATACAAAACATAACGATCACTCACTTTATCACACTGAATTGTGATTTACACATGTGGTGGATTAAAACCCAACGCAGAACATTTACACTGCAGTGCATCGGATTCACAGCTCAGGAACACTGTAGAAATCTTTAGCAGCTCCAGAGACACGAGCAGAAAGAGGATCTTACCATAAACGGCTCCAGAACAAAACAGCTTCAGGCTGTTGTTTAAATACGTTATCAAACTATAAATAGTTCCCGTGATTCACGGTTCATGGAGGCTCTGCAAACGGAGATCATTTCAAAAACATTTTATATACACGCCAGAGCGGTTCAGGTGAAATCCAGCATTAACTTATGGAAATACAAACAAACAGGTGTCAATCAACCATTATTCTCAACACGCCACTGGCTGTTCACACTTCACTGATTTCGTCTATGACTCTTAAATCATTTACGAAGTGCGTCTGAATTTTACCGATAAGGTTTATAAGCTCAGTCGGCAACATTTCTAAAGTTGTGTAAATACAGGAATTTTGCAGTCCTCATTTCAACCCACTCACCACAGTGTCCTGCTGCTGCTGCTCGTGTCTCGTGTCGCACCGCGTCCTTCACTGCCAATGTAAACACTGCGTGTGTGTGAACCGCATGTGATGTTTTTTTTAATTTGGTTTAACCTTTCCTTCATTTGTTTATAATATGTCATTTGTTGTATGTTTATGTCTTTCCATTTATATTTATTGTGTTATTTACATATTTACATGTGTTGTATTACTTTTATTACCATAATGAAAACAGCTGTTAAAGTTTTCTGTTATACACATGAAGTCACACTGTCTCCAGTCCAGCAGGTGTCGCTGCAAGTGCTTCACTATGTGGCGCTGCAGTGAAGAAGACTGGGAGGACATGTGAAGATGTGTGTGTCCATTACAGTGCGTTAAAACAGCTCTATAATCATATGAATATCGTATTCATACATGAGCACGAGTTTTGGTAAGATAACAACAACAACAACAACAGCGTCACTGTTTGATATAAATGAGGATATGAGGATATTATTTTATAGTTTATCTCAGTCTGGCTGTATGTGTGCTGCTGTCTCTCTCACATTGAAGTTTATTTAGCATTTATTCATTGTACGTGTGTCCAGTAACTGATCCAAAAGTGATTTGTAGTTTTTCATTTTTAATTTCTGATGCAACTGCACATAAATAATAGTTTGCAACAACAACAAAAACATAGCATGCATTCTGTTTATTTTAACAACTGTTGTTTTTGTCTATTATGTATAGTTATACAACATGAATGATTTATGCTGATTATATATTTGAACTTTGAGTCATATCTAGCTGTTATGCTCGATTAAAGGAGAAGTTGACTTCAAGAACAAACATTTACAGATAATGTACTCACCCCCTTGTCATCCAAGATGTTCATGTCTTTCTTTCTTCAGTCTTAAAGAAATTTTTTTTTTTTTTTTTGAGGAAAACATTTCAGGATTTCTCTCTGTATAATGGACTTCGATGGTGGCCATGAATTTGAACTTCCAAAATGTAGTTTAAATGCAGCTTCAAACTAATTTTCGAAAATTTTTTACAGTTTATACACTTTTCAGCCACAAATGCTCGCCTTGTCTAGCTTTGCGATGCGTATACATACTCCGTGGACTCCGGGTCAATACAGTTAGGGTATGTTGAAAAACTCCCATCTCATTTTCTCCTCGAACTTCAAAATCATTCTGCATCGCTGTTTTGACTTTTTTTGCATATTCATTTTGAAAACACTGGGTCGGTTCTTCTGCAGCGATGTAAGACGATTTTGAAGTTGGAGGAGAAAATGAGATGGGAGTTTTTCGACATACCCTAACTGTATTGACCCGGATTACACAGAGTTCACGCAGAGCTAGACATAACAAGCCTTTGGGGTTAAAAAGTGTATAAATATTCATTTTTTTCAGAAAATAACCGATCATTTCACTAGATAACACTTCTCCTCAGCTGGGATCTTTTAGAGCCCTTTGAAGCTGCATTTAAACTACATTTTGGAAGTCCTGGAAAAAAAAAGTAAATTATCAGTTTTTTGTTCTGGAAGTGAACTTATCCTTTAAGAACGATTGGCTGTTACATATAGTAATCTATGTAAACAAAACATAAAACAACTGTGAATATCATTGTTTTTGGTTTTTACAGTTATTGAAGATCTGTGCTGGTTTTCTCTTGTCTGATGAGCAATCGGTGAGTTCTGTCCTGTTATTGTGTGTTTGATGCAGTCGTGTCTCCTGTCACTCTCACTATTCATGAATGCATCAGTTCTTTGGTTTGCATTATTCTCAAACTGAGCTGTTGTTTAGGTTTTGAGATGACATACATGGCGGATCTGAAAGTTCTTCCACGAGACGCCGTGGACTCGGACACGCAGCGCTGTCGAATGGGTCCGGCTCTGATGTCCGGGTTAGGCCTGAGACTGGGCTCTCCGGTTCTGATCCGGGTTCAGCAGGGCGCGTGTCTCTGCACCGCATGGCCACGGCAGGACCTCGCAGAGGGATTCCTGCAGATCAGCACTCAGTGTGCGACCCCTGACCTCAGCGCACAAACACTCAACGGACTCACGGTTAAACCGGCGCACATCAAACCCCTCACCTGCGTCAAACTCTCCTGTGTGACCCTGAAAGTGTTTGTGCAGAGTCTGGAATACAAGAGGAAGGTTTCTGAGCAGAGCGTTCAGGAGCTGCTGAAGGAGCTGCTCGAGGGTCTGTACGTGCACCAGGGTCATTTGGTGGACCTGTCCTGTGCCAAAACAGAGATCAGGTTTGTGCAGGTTGAGAAGGTGAACTCGGGCTCGCAGAAAGCTGGTCTGATAACAGCCAGAACCCGCGTGGACGTCAACGTGCTGCAGACCGTTAAACACTTGGAGAGGCGGCAGGAGGTCTCTGCGTCAACTCTGGGCGGCCTGGAGGAGGTTTACGCCTCGCTGAAAGAGATGATCACATTTCCTCTGCTTTACCCAGGGACTCTGCGGCAGCTGGGATTGTCGTGTCCGAGAGGACTCCTTCTGATCGGACCGCCCGGCGTCGGGAAGACCCTTCTCGTGCGCTGCGTGGCGAGAGACATCGGGGCCACATTAGTGACCGTAAACGGGCCGGAAGTCACAGGTTCTCGACCCGGAGAGAGTGAAGAGAACCTGCGGCGGATGTTTGATAAGGCGCGGGAGGCAGCAGAGGAGGGTCCGTGTGTTCTGCTCATCGATGAGATTGATTCCCTGTGCCCGAGGCGGACGGGGAGCAGCAGCGCACCGGAGAATCGCCTCGTCGCTCAGCTGCTGACATTAATGGATGCAATCGGCAGTCACGAGGGCTTCGTCATCATCGGAGCCACAAACCAACCAGACGCTCTCGACCCGGCGCTCAGGAGACCCGGGAGGTTCGACAGAGAGGTAATTCAGGAGGCTAAAAACAGAAAACTTTTTGTGCATTCTGGCCGTTCATTTAAATGTCAACAGCATTTTGGAGGCCTCAAAACAAACCGAGCACTGGATGAGGAGATATTTACCTACAATCCATCATACTACAGGAAACAAAAACTTGCAGATGTCTTCTATTGTTTGTCATCATTTACTCTCCCTCCTGTTGTTCCAAACCTGTGTATCTTTATTCTGTTGAACACAAAAGAACAGTTACTGGTTACCAATTTTCTTCAAAATGTCTTAATTTGTGTTCAACAGAAGAAAGAAACTTTTTAATGTGACCCTGGACCACAAAACCAGGGGGTCATAAGGGTCAATTTTCTTGAAGTATAAATAGCTAAATAAATAGCTTTCCACTGGTGTATGGTTTGTTAGGATAGGATAATATTTGGCAGAGAAACAACTATTTGAAAATCTGGAATCTGAGGTTGCAAAAAAATCAAAATATTGAGAAAATTGCCTTTAAAGTTGTCCAAGTGAAGTTCTTAGCTATGCATATTACTAGTCAAAAATTAAGTTTTGATATATTTACATTTGAAAATGTACAAAATATCTTCATGGAGCGTGACCTTTACTTAATGGTTTTTGGCATAATAGAAAAAGCAATCATTTTGACCCATACAGTGTATTTTTGGCTATTGCTACAAATATACCCAAGATACTTCAGACTGGTTTTGTGTTCTGACAGGGTCAGAAATTTCGAAGGCCTTTCTAGGCAGCAACCTGTATATGAATGAGCAGTTGCTTTGATTCTTCACCGTTGCTGTGTTTTGTGGTGCTCGCATGTCCTGTAGGTGATCGTCGGCGTTCCCTCGCTGCTGCAGAGGCGCAGTATTCTGAAGTGCGTGTGCCGGGAGATGCCGCTCTCCCCTGATGTGGATCTCAGTGTTATTGCTGAAATGACGTGTGGCTACGTTGGGGCGGATCTGAGCGCGCTCAGTAGAGAGGCAGCGCTGCAGGCCATGCGTCAGTCGCAGGTACAGTCACTGAGATTCCATTTTAAGAATAGAAGTCTCGTTTCTTGTTGAGATGTTGTTGTCGTTGTTCAGGCAGGAGCGAGCGAGTCCGTGTCGATGCAGCACTTCATGAAGGCGCTGCGGCACGTGCAGCCGTCGTGTTTGAGGAGCAGCATAGGAGCGACTGACTTCAAACCCATCAGCTGGGAGCAGATCGGAGGACTAGACGACGTCAAACTCAAACTTAAACAGGTTACTGGCAACCTTTAAAAAAATAAATACATTTTGCTTCTATTTAATGACGTAACACTGATGTTTGTGTTCAGAGTATCGAGTGGCCCATGAGGTTTCCAGAGGCATTTGTGCGGTTGGGTGTTTCTCGGCCCAGAGGAGTGCTGTTGTACGGGCCGCCCGGCTGCGCCAAAACCACGCTGGTGAAAGCAGCTGCATCTTCATCACACTGCACCTTCCTCTCCCTCAGCGGGGCTGAGCTGTTCTCTCCTTATGTGGGAGACTCAGAGAAAACACTGGCGCAGGTCTGACATCACACACTCAACCCGAACTGACACTGATCACTCTGATTCAGTTCTTCTGTTTAGGGCTGTCGATTTAACATGTTAATTTGATGTAGTTCACTGGAACACATGGTTCTGAACGAATCGAGGGAGTCAATGATTATAGTAATTAATTTCTCAGCCAAAATTGATTTAATTTGTGATTAATTACATTACATTAATTAATCAGCACATTATGTAACTAATTGGATTAAAAGTTGATAATCACTTGACAGCAGATGCATCCCAGCAGCTCTTTTCTGGAACCTTAAACAGATAATATCGATATCTCTCTCTTTCTCTGTGTCAGCTGTTTGCTCAAGCGCGTGCGTGCGCTCCCTCCATCGTGTTCCTGGATGAGATCGACAGTATGGTGGGCTCTCGAGCGGACGCTTCCTCTCACAGCGTGCAGTCGCAGGTTCTGTCGGTTCTGTTGACTGAGCTGGACGGGGTGGGAATCCGGACCGTGGAGAGACGCAGCACCGGCAGAAAGATCGCTCAGTTAGAAGGAGGAGAGCAGGAGGAGACCAGACTACAGCAGGTCAGAGACGTAATGTCCTTTTATTGATATGTTCACTGAGAAACTTCTCAGGGTTGCCAGGTTTTGACAGCAAAACCCACCCAACTGCTATTCAAAACTATCCCAGTCGCGTCCCCTGGTCCCCTCAGTGTTCCGGGGGGTAAAATGCACATTTTTTTTTTACAGGGTTCCCCTGGTAAAATTAGCATTCCAGGGGCTAAATATCACGTTTTGAGGTCGCTTTAACCTGTTGACATGGTTTTAAAGTAGCCCAATTCTAGCTACTAGCTAATTCTACTAGCCAAATTCTATTTTGTTCTCTGTTGTGTTGATTTGCATTTAGCAGATGTTTTATCCAAAACAACTTACGTTGCATTCAAGGTACAATGTAAAACAGATTTTTTAAAAGTTTTGCTGTTTTCACTTGCTGTTTCTTTGTAACTGTGAAATTTACTAGCAATTTCCGAGTGAAAATGTTTATACACCAAATTTTTTTT
This sequence comes from Labeo rohita, assembly GCF_022985175.1. Classification (NCBI taxonomy): domain Eukaryota; kingdom Metazoa; phylum Chordata; class Actinopteri; order Cypriniformes; family Cyprinidae; genus Labeo; species Labeo rohita. The sequence continues at coordinate 237,904 of NW_026127208.1, read as the reverse complement.
AAGTGTTTTTTCTTCAGAAAATGTTGCACATTGTGAATTATTTTAATGGTTATAAAATTGTTTTGTTAAAGTGCCCTTAACACTGTGTCTGTGTGTGTATCTTCATTTCAGATGGAACTCCAGGAAGTGTGTAATAAGGATGTTTTGATCGTGGCTGCCACTAATAGACCGGAGGTTTTGGACAGCGCTCTGCTCAGACCCGGCCGACTCGACCAGATCATATACGTTCCACCTCCAGACCGTGAGGTGAGCTGCAGACGGTCCTAACATCAGATGAGATCTAATCGTCTCTTTCCAAACCCCGCCCACTCCATCATCCTCAAAAAATAAGCCACACCCATTTCACTGATTTAAAATCAGCATGAAACGTTACTTCTGTAATGTGACGTATTTGTTCAAAAAATTCTATTGAACAAAGAAAAATGTAGGGCAGGGATTTATTTTATCTGTCAGTTGTTGGTTGGATTGTGAACAGAGGCAGATCAATTAGCTATGCATCAAAGTTAATGCATTGTTCACAATAAGATGAGTACATGCATTAAAAAACTAGGCGGGGTCAGTTTGGTTTTAAGCTGGCTTTAAATGGTATCAGTGTGGTGCCTTTCTCATACACTTTCCGGCGTCTCATAAACAGGCTCGATTGGCCGTGTTGCGCGTCTGCACTAATGGCGTCCCGCTGCATGAGGACGTGTGTCTGCAGGATCTGGCTGCTCAAACGGAGCTCTTCTCTGGAGCTGATCTAGAAAACCTGTGCAAAGAGGTAAAGCACACACTCACCTCACGGCATTGCTTCATTTCCTTCTGTCCTGTAACGCTGGACTCTTCTGTGTGTCTCAGGCGGCTCTTCTGGCTCTACGTGAGGACGGACTCGCTGTTTCCTGCGTGAGGCAGAAGTATTTTCTGAAGGCGCTTCAGAGTTTGAGTCCATCGCTGAGTCCCGGACAGCTTCAGCAACACTTTCACTCAAGTCTCTATTAAAAATGTATAAAATAAAAATGTTTATAAATTGTGTACAAATATCCTGTTTTCCACATTCTTCATTCTGCAAGAAAGCTGAAGGAACGTCTAAAAGACAAAAATATCAGTTGTGTTAATGTTAAAGCAAAAGCAATGAGAAAAAAAGTACATTCTGAACTCAAAACCTCATTTCTCCTACAAAAATAGCATTTTACTGGTCTCTGTTGACTTTTGCTTCTCTAAGGGTTTGTAAAGCTCTGTTTCTGTAAAGCAGCTGAGGAATAATATGTGCTATATACAAAAATTAAAATTAACTGGACCTAATTGGAAATTTAGTTTTGTAATAATATTGAAATTGCACTACAAATGGCTTTTGCTCATTATAAATCATAACTCTAACATAAGATAAGGGCCTTTAGCATTAATATCAATAATAATAATTAGTGTGTAATAATCTTTAAAAAAAAAAAAAAAGCCACAATATTCTCTATACGATTTAAAATAATATATAACATAACAGAAATTGACTCCTAGTCTATATAGAGTGATTAAAAAGTCCCATATCGATGATTAAAATCTAAATTTTAAATCTTAGAATGAATGTTTCAAAAAATATTACAAACATAACCCTAACTAACCAAACAGCAAGACGTTAAATTACTATGAGCTAAGTTAGTTACCATTTTTACGGAAATAAAATCAACAGCAGCGCTTATAATCATCCGATTTATAAACAGAAACGTGGAATACCTGAATAAAATTCAAAACTGCTGTTTTTTGTCGTTGTTTACATCATTTATATCATGAAACTCACAGCTGAAGATTCTCCTCAGACCAACCGTCAACAACTGAAACTCGCGCCTTTTCGAAATTCGCGCTTCATCCAAGTACAACAGAATGGGAGTTTCTGGATCAGTGGGCGGGGCCATAACTGACGGACGTTTTTGTCTGTTACCTGATTTGCTCACATGACAGTGGCGGTTGTGTTTAGGGGTGGCGGCATGGAATAATTTGCTTTCAAGTGCATCTAACCGACAGATAAACTGTGTGTAAACATGATCCTACAGCGCAACGGACGGCGGATGTCCATTTTAGACACTTACCCTAAATAAATGTAACTACGTCCTTGAATGAGAATGTGAATGTGAACTTTATACCTGTAAGCTGAAGAAAACGTAATGTGATGCACCTGCTGCCTCAGATGACGGACAAAACATTCGCTGGTCGAAAACCTCGAGCCTGGTTTTGGTAAAATGTTAATCAATACTATAAAGACACATGCACACGTCTGACCTGTTTTTCCATCACCTTGTGGTATGTGTTTCCGACCGACAGCGATGAATTCTTACAAATGTATTATGCAGCAGAACTGCAAGCAGAATAATACAGCATCGTAGTCTCACTATAGTAAAAGCTGTGAATTTCAGCTATAATATATTAGAAACATGGAGTTTAAAACTATTGGCTTCACATCATCACGTCAGCTGTCACTGTATTTTGGCGCGAGGCCAAAATAGAAACTTTGTTGTGATTCGTGACGACCTTCACGACACATCACTGAATGTCACTGTTGTGGAAACATTGTTACACGCGCATCTGCCACTAAATGTAGCGTTTGCTTGATATTCCTATATATATATATATATATAGGAATTTTTTTTATTTTTTTTATTTATTTACATGTATTATTTTTTTACAGTGTGTATGTGTAATGTATTGTTTATAGGCCAAGTCACTATAAGAATGTATGGTGTTTTAATTAGTGTGTCCAGCAGAGGGCGCTGAAAGCAGGAATGCGCTCATAGTTTCAGTTTGAAGGAGAAGCGCGTGATATCATGCAAGAGTGCGTATGTAAGAGAGAGAGTGTGTGTGTGTGTGTGTGTGTGTGTGTGTGTGTGTGTGTACGTGCCAATAAAGGCGTCTCATTTGTGTTAAAAGAGCAGCGCAGTCAGAATGATGCTGCAACTACAGCGCAACTTCAGCAGGTCGGTTCTCTTTCATCCTTTGTCCGCATCACGACTCATTTATGAGTTTGATGTTTATTTGTTCATCTGACTCTCAAACTCTCACTGATGTCTCATTGGAAGCTTCTGAATGGAATCGTTTTGAATTTAGTTTTTTTTAGGAAACCTCACTCTAGCAGGTGAAAGATGTTTGGAGGATTTCTACAAATGCTCAAGAAGAGGAAGGAGGTGAGGAAGACTGTTCATCAGCATCAGCATCATCAGTCTTCTGTGGATTATTATATTAATACGCCTGTTTCATTTGTATTTATTTTTTCTAGTTAATTCCTCTGATTGGGATTGTGGGATGTGCGGCAGCTGGAGCAACAGCAACCTCCATTTACTTCTTACTGACCAAACCGGATGTGATGTGAGAAACTTATCTTTATTATGGCTTTGATATTAAGATTTTTATTTTATTTAAATTTTTAATGGGGTTAATGATTTATTCTCTAATCATTATTCTGGACTAGTATTTGAGGAAAATAAAGTTTTAAATTTAACATACATAAAATGAAACTGTCTGATATGTATTTAAAAAGTTAATATTTAATGTATAATATTATAAAAGCTATACATTGATGAAATTTCTTAAATCGTGTAGTTTAAACAAGACTTCAAATCCAGAGCCCTGGGAGACATTAGATCCGTCAAAACCACAGAAGGTACGAAACGCTCTTCATTCATAGTGTGTTTCACAGATCAGTACCAGCTGGTTACGGCAATGTTTAGTAGCAGCCAAATATCTATTTAATCATTGTTTTAGGATGCATAAGTGTAGATTGTAAACAGCAATAATATCAGATAGGGATAGGGTGAAATGGAATGAACTTTGAGACGTGGAGATGCTCTGAGGATGAACATCATCATGTTGACTTTAGACATTTAAGTACCTTTATTTCCATCTGGAAGCTCAAATTAAGCTGATCAACTCCAGAGACACGTTAACAGGTTGTTTGTGTCTCCGTTCAGCTCATAACTATTAACCAGCAGTGGAAACCAGTGGAGGAGCTGGAGCTGGTGAAGAAACTGACCAAATGATCTGCTCTCATTGTGTCCTCTGAGTGTTCGTGCTGTTTTAATTGGGATATTGGTTCTGTTTTCTGAACTGTTTCTGCATGTGCTGGATTGTATTGTAAACATGCACTGTGCCTTCCATTACCTGTGTACTGGATTTAAACTGAAATAAATTAATGCTATAAATAAAACAAGAATCTGCCTTTCCTTCATGAAGGTTTAAGCCCTGTTGGATACATTCATTTGCAGATGGATTCATCTCAAGCGGTTTCAGATTAGCCATTAATCCACCCAGCGAGGCTCGTCTCGCAGCGTTTCCTTCAGCCAGAACAATAAGTCGATAAATCAAACCTGCTGACAGTTCAGCAAGTCATTATGTGTAATCTAATAGAAGAGGAAGTGCTGCCGAGGTCTTCCTGCTTCCGTCTTTGCGCTTGTTCCATTCATGTTTGAGAAACAGTCGTTCATCTCTGACCTGAACAAGCTTTCAGTTACACAGATGGTCTGAAGATGATCAGATCGTGTGTGTTTCATGAACTGCTTCATGAAATTTGCTGCATCATGATGAACATTCACGTCGGCCCACATTCCCCAGACCTGTTTTTTACTGGTTAGAACTTGTCTGTTTTCTCCTGCGAGTGTGTGTGTGTGTGTGTGCGTGTGTGCACGTGACTCAGTGTTTTGTAACATCGCCCATCATGTGATCAGGAAGTGTTAGGCAGTGAGAGCTAAACCAATAAACAGAACTAAAAAACTGACAGCGCACCACTAACCGCCACGCATGCGTACGTGTAGCGTGACGATGAGTGTATAAGAAGTGTTTTATCGGCTGTATTTAATGTGTAGCTCCACTTTGAAAGTTTTTAAAAATTAGGTATATTTTAAAAGTGATATTAATGATTAGTTTATTTAATAGATTATCCAAAAGTGAACACTTTTTTTTGAAAATGCTCACTGTCAGTTCATCCAAGATTGGGATGAGTTTGTTTCCTCATCAGATTTGTAGAAATCCGTCATTGCATCACTGTCTCAACAATGGATCCTCTGCAGTGAATGGGTGCCGTCAGAATGAGAGTCCAAACAGCTGATGAAAACATCACAATAATCCACAAGTAATCCACACCACTCCAGTCCATCAGTTCACATCTTAAGAAGACAAAAGCTATTTTGGCTTGTAAACGGTGTTTGATCAGGTCAGACTTCTCTCCTGATTCAGACCAGACCACTTTTTCACTGGAGGAAGCGTTATAATGGATTATGGACTATTTTAGTTAAAAACGTCTTCATGGTGGGTTCTAGTTTTCTCAAGATGTTAACTGATGGACTGGAGTGGTGGATTATTATAGCAATAAGCCCCAAGGAACCACAGCTTTACGGGGCTTATTGCTTTCATGAAACTGTTATTCCATATACGTAGTGAGGTTTCACAAAATAAAAGGAGCAAATAAAGTGAAAGGATATTAATAAAAAACATTATTCTTCTGCCAAACAATGTAGTTCCTCAGAAACAGCTGTGGCTGCAGCAAAGTGGTTACCGAGCAACACTCAAATGTAAACAAAGGTGTATGTTTGTAGAGTAATTTACACGCAGCTCAACCAATCAGAATCAAGGACCGGAATGCAGAAGTCGGCCTGACTTTTAAACTGAAGAATGCTTTGCATTTCTGGTCTCCAGTGTTTCTAGTCAAATTAGCGTATATTCTGAGCTGATAATCTAATGTTAAACCTAAAATGTTTTTAAAGAGCACATGGCTGCATAGCGCCATCACTTTGCAATGTCGCAATGACCGTCATTTGTCAGTGTCTCGCTCCTCAAAGTTTAATGAGTGTGTCGATGACACGAAGCTGCCGACGTTATCTAAATTAAAAACAGATGGGCGCTGTTTGAATGGGTTCCTATGGAGACTGGAACAGAGGATCCATTGGTGAGACAGTGATGCAATGACACATTCAAATCTGATGAAGAAACAAACTCAACCTAATCTTGGATGCCCTGAGGTGCAAATTTTTACTTTTGATGTTCTATTCCTTTAATTTCCTCTCTGATTTTCATTCCACCGCGTGAGTAAAATCTCATCCGCCTCCTTCGTCGTGTCCTTGAGTGGAACACGCTGAACTTCAAGTCAAACTGTAAATCACTGTCCATACAGATCATCACCTAGCAACAGCAGCATTCACACGTCTGTTCCTAAGAGACGCAGCACATCTCACTGTGACGTCATCAAACCACAACACCACCAATGAAAACATCATTACAGAGCCAACAGGACACACAGACACACCCTAGGTTTCACCCAAACTTCATAATGTCATCAGAAAACTAAAGACAGATGTTTTTCAACTGCAGAACAATTTAGTCTAAGCAGCCAAAACATGAATCCAGACAAAACACAAATGAAAAGCGAATACAGGCAATTAAAATGTGTTTATTTCAAGTTATTTCAAGCGCTTCAGCAGTCAGTGTAAATCGATCATCCTGATGCCCTCAGACACACAGACCCACATAAAACAATACTGCAAACAGAAAGAAACGACTGAACGAACCTTCACTCTGATGCAAACGATTGACTTTTTGCTTCAAAAATCTAAATTATAAGACAAAAAACAAACAAAACAAAACCATAAAAATAATAAAAAGGCATAATGGCCAAATACTGATGACAGTCATTGACAATTAAATAATAATCTTATTCAATCTGCACCAAAAAAAAAAAAGATAATCAAATAAAAAGATAAAAAGGACATTTTGTGTCGTTTTGTTCTGAGTTTGTGAATTGATCACATTGGCACACAATGATTATAAATGTCTGAAATGCACAAAACTGCAGTGAGACGCGTGTGAAACTACAGTCTGTCCCGTCACACTACGATTGTCAGTTGCTAAATAAGGATTTCTGCAAACAAATGCAACACTTAATGTTTTGTAATGAGATATGAAAAATGAGGACACACGCGTTTGGATGATTTGAGTGTAGTCAGCTCTCAGAAAGTAAATCTCATGAAAGATGTCAGAACACGTTCAGGTTATATTTCACAAGATACATCAAATAAAACCTGTTCATTTGCATTGTGGCATTATTTTCATGCAAACACAGCACCTAGGTTAATCCGAAAAAGGAAATATTAATTGCGAAGTATTTCTACATCATGTATGTGTTGCACTGCCTTCAACTCATGCTGATTTTAATAAAATTACAGAGAATCAAAACCATTCAGAGGTAAATCCAAACGCATTACGTTATTGAATTTTTTTTGCGTTATTACAGTGAGAATCCAGGCGTAAGATGTGCTTAACCGTGATTAAAATACTGTCGAGTTGCAAAAAAAAAAAAAAACAGGCTTCATTCAGCTTAAGCAAAACAATTAAACACTTGTTTTTCTTCAAATGTGGTCGGTGTGACCCGGACGCATTTTCATGAGATTCACCCCAGAACACACAGACGCACAAACATAACAGCGTCCCTCCATCTGTCGACGTTCCTCAGTGACAGACGGGTCCGAAGCAAACGCAAATCGAGCGGGTCTGGTCCTCCTGCGTGCACGTCTGTATTAAAGGTTTATCAAAATGAGGTCATTATTCATTATAGAAAAAACTGCTAGACGATCATTAAAACCCTGCCGGGTCGACATGTCAGTTTCCCCGTCTCTTTCTCTCTCTCGTCCTGTGTCTGTGTGTGTGTGTGTGTGTAGTGAGGTTGCGAGAGACAGACGGGTTCAGGCACTGGGTGTGAGGCAGTGTGTGCAGGACTGTGGCGCCCCCTGTCTCTGCGTCTGCAGCTGCACCGTGCAGTGTGTCACGCCGTGTGACACCGTCAGCAGCCGCCGTGCGTTTGACTGCACTTCCTCCCAGTTACCCACAATCCCCGGCGCTAAACACACAGCAGAGGCAGATACATTAGTCCAATATCATGATGTTAACTCATCTCAGCATGGTGTTAAACAACCTGCAATTACATGCATCAGCGATACATACATCCACTGTTGGGGAAAGTTACTTTTAAAATTAGTGCATTATAATATTGTGTTACATAGTTACTTTTAATGGAAAGTAATGCATTACATTACTTTTGTGTTACTATTTGTCACCTGGGCTGGGTTTGCTTATTTGTTTTTTAATAACAAAAAACGTTATATGTGAGCAACAAGTAACTGGCATTACATATTTGTGCTACATACATGTGCTACAAGTGCTACTTTACTAGTTACTTGAAAAGGTAATTTGATTATGTAATGTAAATTGCTGTGTTACATTATGTAACTCATATAATGCGTTACGCCCAACACTGTGTATTTCGAGAAGGAAGAAGAATTCATTAAACAGTTCATCATGAGTTCATAAACTGGTAACGGCAGTTTGAATACTTGTGTAAGGAAGCTGTTTTAGAGTCAAAAATATGGAATATTCAGGATGTGGTGAAACACAAAATACAGCAGTCACTAGAGTTGTCATTCTGCCCTTATTGTTTGCGATCAAAGACTCACCAAGCTGCAGGTGAACGATGGCTGCGGTTTTATCGGCCGTCAGAGCCCAGAGCTTCAGCTCCTCCACACACTCCACATGCTGCAGCTTCAGCAGATCAGCTCTGATATTAGACACGTCCACATGACGCGGAACACCTGAAACAAGCAAACACTCGTCACTGTATGACACTTGATACACTCAACACACACACCGAAATTACAGACAGACAGACGGACGGATGGACACACAGAGAGGCAGATGGACGGACGGACAGACAGTCAAACAGATGGACAGACGAACAGAGATGGAAGGACAGATGGACAGTCAGAGAGACAAGGCAGACAGACAGACAGACAGATGGAAAAATGGACAGACGGACAGAGAGACATACAGACAAACAAACAGACAATCAGACGGATGGACGGACAGAGACAGATGGGCAGATGAACAGAGACAAACAGATGGATGGACGGACAGGGATAGACGGACAAACGGACAGACAGATGGACAGACGAACAGTCAGACAAATGGACAGACAGACGGATGGACGGACAGAGATAGACAGATGGACAGTCAGTCAGACAGACAAAGAGACGGATGGATGGACAGAGACAGACAGACAGGTGGATGGATGGACAAACAGACAGACGGAAGGACAGATGGATGGACAGACAGACGGACAGAGAGACAGACTGATGGATGGACAGATGGAGAGACACACAGACAAACGGATGGATGGACCGAGACAGATGGAGAGACTGATGGATGGACAGAGAGACAGACAGATGGACGGACGGACAGACAGACAGACAGACAGACAGATGGATGGACAAACAGACAGAGAGACGGATGGATGGATGTACAGACGGATGGACAAACCGACAGATGGACGGACAGACAGATGGATGGACAGACAAACAGGCGGAGGGATGGATGGACAGAGATAGACAGATGGACAGAAAGACAGATGGAAGGACGAACAGACAGACAGATGGACAGGTGTCTCACCCTCCAGCAGAATGATGCCAGTGTCTCTGATGATCTGGAATGTGCTGAACAGCACCAACACGGAGAACAAGTATGTACAAATGGGATCGGCCAGCTTATACTCCGGCTGACACACACACACACAAACAAGCATGTTATTATCGTCATAAAGTAATTTCAGACATGTGACAGACTATATCAGCTCAACAGGTCGTACCTTAAACCTGACGATGTACGCAGCGATGAGCACACCGACACTCTGAACCAGATCACCCAGAGCGTGGATGAAGGCCGCTCGCACCGCCAGACTGCCGTGACCCCGCTGACCCTGAGTCTGGCCCTGAGCCTGAGCCTGACCCCGCCCCCGCCCCGGTGACCCGTGAGAGTGGGTGTGGCCGTGTGAATGAAGATGGCCCGACTGGTTGAGGAGGAAGCCCATCCTACACAAACACACACACTGATTGAACACAAGAGCGACTCATCCTGAGGAGTGAACGATGAGCAGCTCCTCTGGACTTTCAACCCGAACAACAGTGCTTTATGAGCCACAGCAATAAGGTCAGATGATTCAAACAGATAGAAGGCGGTCAGATGAGCAGCTCAAACCTCCATCAGGACACTTCTGAATCATTCTAGACCAGTTCTGCTGGGTTTTTCAGTGACTAATCACAGTACTAGACTGAGTAACTATAACCAACCCTGAGGAGTGTCCTCCTATGTATGAGGATCCATTTGTGCCATAAAGAGTGGACTGACTGGTGCTATACATCGATCCCTATCTACAGTTTATGTACTTCATGTCATCATCTGTCATTCTGGAAGCTTTCTGTCATTTATGGAAGGCTGTGTTTGGATTCTGTTACGTCTACACAGAAAAGAAGCAGATCTGTTCACAGATGCCTTTCCAGAACACATCTAAGGATCAAAACTCGCACGCACATTCCTGACCCTAAATAAGAATAAGTTACAACATTTCAAGAAGAAATAAATGGTTTAAAAATTTTTCAAGCAATTAAAAAAAAACAAAAAAACAAATGTGGGTCAAATTGACCCCAACACAACAGGATTTTGATGGAGTTTTATCAGAAAAATTGAAATCAGTACCTTCAGTTGTGAAACTGTGTGATCAGAGAATAAAGCAGCCTTGTTCCAAAACTTTACGATCGGAATTTGACAAAATAAAGTGTCTTCAGTGAATAAAAGAGGATGTCATTCACCTGATTAAAATAAAAATTAACCACGTTTTTCCATAAAAGAGAAACTTTTTCAGGATTATTTAAAATCCTGAAAGCAAGCTTTGGAAAGAGACTGAACAAGACGACAGTAAGGACGACAGGACAAGATGACATACAGAACATACAGAACCAAAAAGAACCTTTTACATCGTAATCTTCTTGCATTCTTTCACCTTTTTTCAATGTAATTTTAGGAGCTCATTTCTGCCACGGGATAAAAAATTAAGGTAATTGTGAATTTTTCTCTCACAGCTTACACCTCAACTCTTGTTTTCGCAGTTCTGTTCTCACAATTTTGCAATTTTTTTTTTCTCAGAATTGTGTCAGAATTACAAGATAAAAGTCAGAATGACCTTTTTAAGTTTTTTAGTTTATGGCAAAAACAAAACAGGATTATCAGAAGTAAACTGTCAGTTTATATCTTGCAATTCTGACTTGTTTTCACAGAATTTCAAGTTTATTTCTTGCAACCCTGTTTCTATCTTGCAATTTTGCCTGTTTTCACAATTCTGAGTTTATACTTTGCAATTCTCTTTTTTTTTAATCAGAATTGCTTGAGAATTCTAAGATAAATTCTAAGAAGTCGCCCTTAGCTTTGCTTTTTATTTTGTGGCAGAAACACAACAGAATTGCAAGACAAACTTTACATCTCACAATTCTGAAAATTTATTCTCAACTTTGAGTTTATTTCTTGCGATTCTGACTTTTTTATCTCAGAATTGTCCTGCAGCACGTAAGCGTGCACGTGACGTGTTTCGGACTCACAGCAGGTTGACGGCGACTCCCACCGCGGCTGTGATCAGCATCACGTCTCCGTCGATGGTGAAGTCCTGATGGATGGTTCTCTGCACGGCCTCGTTCACCAGCACGCCCGCCAGGATGTAGATGAGCAGCACGCTGATGCCCGCGGACAGAACCTCTGAACACACACAAAGACACCGGTGAGACATCACGGACGCCGCAGAGACGCGACGAGACGTGGCGAGACGGTTACCGAGCCGATGGAGGCCGAAGGTGAATCTGTAGGTCGGCGGTTTGGCCGAGAGCCAGAGCGCCAGCAGCGACACCGCGATCCCGATGAGATCCGTCAGCATGTGCAGCGCGTCCGTCATGATGGCCAGACTGTTGGCCACGTATCCACCTGAAACACACAGACAGCACTGACACGACCGAACGACAGACGGGCCGCCGCACGCGCTCACCGACGCGCCGCCGCTCACCTATCAGCTCGCCCACCATGAACAGGAAGTAGAGCAGCGCGGCGAAGCCCAGCTTCCTCATCACCTTCCTGCGCTTGTCGCGCTCCCTGGTTCTGCGGCATCCGTCGCAGGGGTCCGCCGTGGCCCCGGGGCTCCCCAGACTGGACGAGGAGCCCAGCAGAGAGTCGTCGTCGTCCGCCACCAGCGTGCTGACCGCCGTCCCGTTGCGAGCGGCCGCCGGGAGCTCGTCCGTCTCTCCGGACACCACCACCTTCAGCTGGCTGAACCTGGGCGGATCGTCGTCCTCCAGCTCGTCGGAGAAGTCGAAGGCCGCCGTGTCGCTGAGGTGCCAGCTGTCCGTCCGCCTGCGGAACGCCGACCTCACGCGACCCATCAGCCCCGCGCCAGACATCTGTGAGGAAACTCTAGTGACAGAACAGCATCAACGTGTCCGGCTGACCGCTGCTCTCATGGGGCATCACTCTAGGTTACCTGAAACACACACACACACACACACACACACACACACACACACACACACACACACACACACACACACACACACATACATACACACACACACATACATACACACACACACACACACACACACACATACATACACACATACATACACACACACACACACACACACACACACACACACACACACACACACACACACACACACACACACACACACACACACCTGGTTAGGGCACCAGGGAGAGTTTCATAGGTCACCAACAGCGTCTGATGATCGACAGTGACGCTGATGTGGATCTGAACGGACTGTCAGTCATGCTAGCGGCTAACGGTCAGTTTGTTTACACTCAAAACTCAACGAAAACACGCCGGTTTATCAACAAACGAGCACCAACCTTCCGAAACTCTGCCGTTTGCTGGTTCCGTCCATTGTGCTGTGTGTTCAGGCGGATCTCGGAGTGTGTGAGTGTGTGTGAGTGTGTTTAGCGTTAGCACTTCCACTCTGCGCTCGTCCCAGATCTGCTGCACTTCCGTCTGACAGACAGCAGGGCGCGCGCACGTTAGAACGTCACATTCATGTACAAAATTAACATAGAACTGTTATTTACGTCATGTTCATTTGTTCGTTTGCGAAAACAAATAACTGTTTTTTTGTTTGTTTGTTTGTTTACAATTTTCAAAAATTATGTTTTTTCATTGTCCATTCAATTTCTGTATTTCTGTATGTGTATTGGAAGCCAGGTTTACTATGGTTTTTAATTTAAACTAAAACTCTAAAAATACATTTTATTATTTGAAATACAATAAATGTTAATTTATATATAATAATATTTAGAAAAAAATTACTTGTTTTACTTCATCTAGCTTCCACGGCAACATTTCACATTCTCATGTAGTTTATGTTACTGTAGTCAAATAATTAAAACTAAAACTGAAATAAAAATGATTAAAAACTATATAGACTTTTTTTTTTTTAAATAAAACCTAATAAAAATGTCAAAAATGCACAAGAAAATTACTAACACTTTAACTAAAATTAACACCAAAGCAGAAAAAATAACAAAATGTAATTCAAAACATTAACAAAAACTTTACAGCACCTCAGTGATAACAAAATAACACTACCAAGAAGAAATTATTATATTATATTATATGTGACCTGAACCACAAAACCAGTCTAAAGTAGCACGGGTATATTTGTAGCAATAACCAACAATACATTGTATTGGTCAAAATTATTGATTTTATGCCAAAAATCATTAGGATATTAAGTAAAGATCATGTTCCATGAAGATATTTTGTACATTTTCTACCGTAAATATATCAGACTTAATTTTTGATTAGTAATATGCATTGCTAAGAACTTCATTTGGACAATTTTAAAGGCGATTTTCTCAATAATTTATTTATTTATTTTTCAGATTCCAGATTTTCAAGTAGTTGTATCTCAGCCAAATATTGTCCTTAACAAATCATACATCAATGGAAAGCTTATTTATTCAGCTTTCAGAAGATGTATAAACCACATATTGTATTATATGTAACTGTACAATCGTTCGTCCAATCGGAGGCGTCGCTCGGCGGCACGTGACCAGCGGCGGAAGTGCGCTCAGAGTGGCGGCGCGTCGCGCTCGTGTATGCGCGGTTGGTCACATGAGCGCCGGTCACATGATGTTTGTGAGCTGCGGCTCCTGGAAACATTTTCATTATCACATTCATCATACGGGAAATAAAAGCGAGGGTTCGTGTGCACCGCCGCAGATGTGATCGCGGAAGGACAGAATCTGAAAGTGTTTGTGTTTCTGGAGCTGCTGCTGAATGAGAGGAGGAGGAGGAGGAGGATGATGGACAGACAGGAGGAGGAAGATGAAGAGGAGACAGGTGAGCACAATCACTACATTCACTGATCACAGACACTTTACACTGGCGCAGGAAATGGATTCTTGGATTTATATAATGAATACTGTAAAACAGGGCTGATCAACCCTGTTCCTGCAGAGTTCAGCTCCAACCCTGATCAAACACACCTGAACCAGCTCATCAGGACCTGAAGGAGCACTTGATCATTACAGACAGGTGTGTTTGATCAGGGTTGGAGCTGAACTCTGCAGGAACAGGGTTGATCAGCCCTGATCTAATGCTTTGATCTCATTTATTTGCTTATATTTTCCGACCTTAAATGCTAGTTAGTGAATAAAAACCCATTTTTGTTGACTGAAGTGAGGCGGCTGACATAATAGTTGGTGAGCTTTACTTTTTTTAAAAATACAGAATTGTACCCATAATTTGATTTTTAAATCGAAATATTATTGTTTTTAGTATTTATTTTGTTTTATTGTTTTTGTTTTTATTTTTTTTTCTTCTGTATTTTTGTATGCATGATAGTATAATATTGAATATTTGATTTGAATTTAAGTGCATGTATAATGTTAACTTATAGTACGGCTGTACATACACAAATAGTTTGTAAGCTTTAAAAAGTAGTTATTTGATATTTTTGTACTCAACTTTGGCTTATTCAGATTTTTTTAGTGCTGTCAAACGATTAATCGCAATTAATCACATCCAAAATAAAAGTTTTTGTTTACATAATATGTGTGTGTATACTGTGTATATTTATTGTTTATACATACATGCATGCATATATTTAAAAAAAATGTTATGTTTATATATTCAAAATGTTTATATATAATATCAATTATATGAATATAAATATATACATGTAAGTGCATAAAAATATTTTCAAAATATATACTGTATGTTTGTGTATTTATATATACATAATAAATATACACAGTACACATAAATGATGTAAACCCAGTTTTTTTATTTTGGATGTGATTAACTGCGATTAATCGTTTGACAGCACTAATAAAATCAGAATAAGCCAAAGTTGAGTACAAAAATATCAAATAACTACTTTTTAAAGCTTACAAACTATGTGTGTATGTACAGCCGTACAAGTTAACATTATACATGCACTTAAATTCACATCAAATATTCAATATTATACTATCATGCATACAAAAATACAGAAGAAAAAAAAATAAAACAAAAACAATAAAACAAAATAATAAATGAATAAATAATAAAAACAATAATATTTCAACTTAAATATGAAATTATGGCTTCAATTCTGCATTTAAAAAAAAAATGTAACGCTCACCAACTATTATTATTATGTCAGCCGCCTCATTTCAGTCAACAAAAAATAACTTTTATTTTAGATGTGATTAATTGCAATCAATTGTTTGACAGTACTCATTTTTATATTTTTATATAAAATATAATGTCATTTTTTTTTTAAATATATATTTAATGTTTTTTTTTTTTTACCTTTTATTTTTCCCGTGCATGCGTGTGCAGTGTGTCGTGTGATGGAGGACATCATGTGTGTGGATGAACAGACGGTTCAGCGTCTGACAGACGGGTTTCTGTCTCACTATCTGCCGGAGCTGAGTTCCTCCAAACGAGCGCTGCAGGAGCTGACGTACGACTCTCGCACACATCACACCGTATGATCCTGGAGATACCGCTTCCCATAATGCATTGTGCTTGACCTGACACTCTATATCCTGACAGTAAAATCAGTATTCAGTAAATGAGCACATTTATTTAATCAGACTGAGGGGGAAAAAAACTTTTCGCAAAAGAAACTGGGATTGAGAATACTGTCGTAATCTTTCGTTTTGTCTTCCAGACAAAATCAAGTGATTCTGCTGGATACGCTGGAGCAGGAAGTCACGAAGTTCCGCGAGTGCAACGCCACGGTTGATCTGAACGCGCTGGTGAGTTTCAGTCGCGTGTTTCGTCATAAAAACCTCCTGTCGTCGTCGTCAGACTCACAGCGGATGTGTTTCAGTTCACAGAGGCCAAAGTTTATCACAGCAAACTGGTGAACATTCGCAAAGAAATGATCGTCCTGCACGACAAGACCACCAGACTGAAGGTTTGAGCGTCACAACACAAACACAGCTTCATCATCCACACTGTTCATGTTTTATCCTGGGTTAGTGAGGATTGACCTTTCACACTGATAAGAGCACTTCAACTTTAATAAACTGGTTGTTTACACTCAGGACATGTTTAAGAAACCATTCACCCAAAAATGTGCTCATTCTCCGGCCGTCCAAGCTGTAGATGTGTTTGTTTGTTCAGCACATTTGTAGAAATGTGTCATTCCATCACTGTCTCACCAATGGATCCTCTGCGGTGAATGGGTGCCGTCAGAATGAGAGTCCAAACAGCTGATAAAAACATCACAATAATACACAACAACTCCAGTCCATCAGTTCACATCTTGAGAAGACAAAACCTCAAACAAATCCATCATTAAGACGTTTTTAACTAAAATATGAGTCCATAATCCATAATAACACTTCCTCCAGTGAAAAATGGTTTGGTCCGAATTGGGAGAGAAATCTGCACAGATCAAGCACCGTTTACAAGCCAAAACAGTTCATAACTTTAACACTTTTGTCCTCCCAAGATTATTGTGGATTATTGTGATGTTTTTATCAGCTGTTTGGACTCTCATTCTGACGGCACCCATTCACCGCAGAAGATCCATTGGTGAGACAGTGATGCAATGACACATTTCTACAAATCTGATGAAGGGGCAAACTCCTGTTGTTCCTGTGTTTTCTGTTGATGTCGTGCAGAAGCGAGCGCTGAAGCTGCAGCAGCACAAGCAGAAGGAGGATCTGGAGCGCGAGCAGCAGAGAGAGAGAGAGCTGGAGCGAGAGAGACGCCTCATCGCCAAACCCGCCAAACGCAGCGACGCTGAACCGCACTGAGCGCGCTCAGATACACGGCTCCGCCCGCTGCCCAGAGACTCCGCCCCTAACGTCTGTAAAGCAATCAGAGAAACGCACCGATGTGCAGAAACACAGCGCTCTTCGTCACAATCACGCGCGCGTCACACCTCAGAGGAAACGCCATGAACTCGCTGGTGACTTTATCAGGACTAAATGTCATAAAGATGTTTCTCATGTTTCATCACATACGTTTCTGTTCAGATAAATAATAATAATGCATTAATAAAACTCTAAAGAAAGCGTTTGTGTTCGTCATCATCGTGAAAGAAAATCAGTTACCGCTCACAATAACTTCCATTAAACGGTATTACATTAATCAATGCTCTGGTAATATAAACAAATGTGATAAAACAGTCAATAGCTTACAGTAAATATTAATTTAATATCAGTGAATATTAACAGCCCTACATCGTTTATTCATTTTAGTACATGTTAATTTCAACATACTCAAAAGTTGTATCGTTAACTTTAGTTAATGCACACTGAACTAATATTAACCTTAACAAATGCCTTTTTAATTGCAGATGCTAATAAATAAATACTGTAAATAATGCATTGTTTATTGTTATATATACACAACACACACACACACACACACACACACAAATGAAGTACATAATAACAACAATTCATTAATCCAAAACTCTATTCATGCAAAATATAGCAAGCATTTTATTTTTATTTTATTGTTAAAAAATGTTTTTAGTGTTTTTGCTGACAATTTCATTTTGTGTATGTGAAATTTCCCCACATTTGTACAAGAAAAATGAAATTACTATTAGTATTATTATCACTGGAATAATAGTTATTATGAGTGTTTCTGGTGAAGCTGTTTTATGGAGTGAAATCATGCCACAGAATCATTATTATGTTCATGCATCATCATATTTACTTGGCATTTCACATTTATTTTTCCTTGGCAGAGTTATTATAATGAAATAAAACTAAAAACAAATCTAAAAAAACTCAAAACAAAACAAAAAAAAATTACTTCAAATAAACAGAAAACATTTACAGAAAAACATTTAAAAATGAAAAAAGACAAATTCACCTAAAAAATGTAGTTCACCTTGACTCCAGCTGAAATAGCTAAAAATAAAAAACGACAAAAACACAACAAAATTAATCAACTGTAATAAAAAGTAATTCAGAATGTTAATAAAACAATAATAGTATCTCAGTGATACTACATTAATACACACACACACTGTTTGTTGATTTTAATCCAAAACTCTATATTCATGCAAAATACAGCATGAATATATATGTAATATATGTTTTTGCTGACAATTTCATCTTGTTTATGTGAAATTTTCCCACATTTGTACACTACAAATGAAATTACTCTTAGTATTATCAATGAAATAATCACTATTATTAAGATTTATCATTATTAGTTTCTGGTGAAACTGTTTTATGGAGTGAAATCATTGGTCTGACTCAAACTCAATTCCTGGACCACAGCTCCGACTCACACCTGCTTGGAAGTTTCTAGTGATCCTGAAGATGATCTGGATCAGGTGTGTTTGATTAGGGTTGATTAGAGTCCTCCAGGAATTGAGTTTGAGACCAATGCTTCAGTGTGATCTTGAGTCTCAGTTTGAGCTCTGAACTCTAGGTGGCAGCAGAGCATCATGGGACTGAGCCTGTGTGTCGTCAGTGTGTTTATGTGTGGAAAGCTTTAACACAAATGTTCCAGGAGTGGCGTGTCGATGTCATGTGGCAGGTACCGCGGTATTACTGTGTTCTGTTAAACGCGGGCGTGTGTGTGTTAATGAAGCGCAGCCGTTGTAAACATCACTAACACATGCGTGTGAGAGACAGTAGTGCTCTGACACACACAGACGGGCCCGGTTTCCGGAGGTTTGAGGGTGACGCGCCCCTCCTTTCCGCGCGGGCGTTTGGACTCGCGTCTGGATTTAGCTGTTTGGGCCTGAAGGAGAAAAACAAACCCACGGCTCCGGAACCACAGACGCTGAGCACATGTGGAGGTGAGACTGAATCAACGGCGGCGCTCGCGTCTGTCTGCCCCGTCCGCGCTCGCTCGGCTCGGCCTCATAACAGGAAGCGCTGCGGTCAGCAGGTCACGCTCACGTTAGCTCATGGTGAGACGCTGCGGTTTGCTGGCGTTATATAAGGGGGGGGGCGGGCGGGCGGCGGGGGGGTAATTGCTGTGGAATTGGGTGGAACGGCAGGAGTTTGTGTATTAGACACCAAAACCAAATATAGACTCACACTTGTTTCTGCTCGACTGAAGAAACATCTGCTGCCTAAAGGAAAACCTTCAAACACACCGAACTACAACCAAAACACACCAGAACATCACAGTCGCTACAGCGACGACCTCTGACCTCTACAAGACCAGGCTGACCTTACATTCTCATTTCGAAATCACCTGATTGGCTGTTCTCCTACTGACAGTCTCTTTACAGTCCTCATACATACATGTGTGCATATTTGCATCGCATTGATCCCGCCTCTCGCACGTCACGATTGGTCGATTGTGTACAACGGCTGCGCACTATTGGTCAAACTACTTTTCAGTCATTACATCAGGAAAACAAAGCCAAAACCTGGACATTTCAGACCTGTATGGAAAGAAAATGACATATAATCAAACTACGTGGTATAAGATGGTACAGAATCTACATTTGCACATATGCATTTGGCAGTGTGAATTTATTTGCATTGAAGGCAAACATTTGATCAGTTCACACAGAACCTGAATGGGAAATGAACCCATGATCTGCTGTTTGAACACTTGATAATACCGTAAAATGATTATGATGTTCATGCATATTCCAGGGCAGGGTTTTTATGATTAAATAAAGCTAAAAAACAAATCTAAAAAAACTGAAAACATTTTATTACCGGAAGTAAACTGACATTTAAAATATTTAAAATATTTTTTATTTTAAAAATTGTTATTAAAAAATGTATTTTAAAAATTTAAAAGGAAGAATTTACCTAAAAATGTTCACCTTGACTCTGACTAAAAATAAAAACAAATCTTTAAAATAAAGACAATAATAAAAACTAATTCAGAATATCAATAAAACTATAATATATACTAGAATAACACTGCTCCGGGGTACTTCAAGGAACACCATGGTTTTACCACAGTACATGTCTAAAAGCGCAGTGTTTTTAGCCTGTGTTTGTGTTTATAGACTGCGATTGTGATCAGCTCGTCTCACCTGTGGCTCGTCTGTCTCTGTCTTCATTTATCATGAAATATGAGTCAAATTAAACGAGCGCACATGTGCTGCGCTGAAGAATGCCGTGGTTTCACTGTAAAGTAAATGTAGAAATGTGGGTTTTGATGTGGCAACAGCACAAACGTTACAGCAACATCTGATCAAACCAGAAAACCAAACTGTTATTAATATCCACGAGAAGGACAGACAGATGGACGAATGGATGGACAGAGAGACGGACGGACAGACAGACACTGTTGTGAGCTGCAGGCGTGATAGTGATGGCGTTGATGAGGTTTCTGCAGCAGACGGCTGGATTTATTGTCTTGTTTATGCCGTGAGGAGTGTGTGAGTGTGTGTGTTTGTGCGAGTGAACCGCAGTGAGCTGGTTAACCCTGAACCAGAGCCAGACCTGGAGGAGGAGACGAGTTACGCCAGACCTCTATTTATTTGTCAGACTGTCTCCTCCAACCGCGCTTCATTCTGTGCTTGAAAACCTCAGCAAAGTGTATGTTTGTGTTTACTGGATTCATCATTATATTTCAACAGCTCACCAATTAACAGACCTAACGTACTAGATTAATGCTCAACAAACACTACAGATGAAAACAGGTCAATCCCAGGACACTCAGACACCTCATTGTTCTGGATGACGGGTTTTCTGAAACGTTATGTTTAAGTATGTAAGTGAACTATTATGTAACTAAGAATGCAATTTAGTGCATATTTAGTTACATAATAGCTCATTTGCATACTTAAACATAACATTGATTTCCAGAATTGAAATTCTTGTGATTTTGCTAGGGTTAAATGATTTTTGGATTTCTCTTTTTATCCCTCCATAAGTCCGAAAATACTGAAAACAACACGTGTTCACCATGTTTTTACGAGCAGAATGCTGCAGTGTGAATAATTTATGAACAAACCTTCAGAATATAGAAAGGAATAAAACTGTAAAGAGAAGAAACTCTTTAAAGATATGGGTTGGAATTGAAATCTACAGACGCAAATAGATAAAGTGCAATAAAATAACCTTAAATGTGCATTTTCTTTACATTAGTCTGACAGAAGAGGAATGACATGGAAGTAAAATTGAGCCGTGCATGAAACAAACACTGTTTATTTGCAGTGTCTCGCCTCAAAACCTAAACTAGTACCTGGCTGTAGTAAGGCCTTTTATTTGTAGAGTTGAATTATATCATCGCTGGCGTAAATGTGTGTCACAGACGGAGCTCAACACACACACACTCTTATCTGAGCGCTCACACACACGCGCGGCCCCATCCACACGCTACACGCCTGACCTACAGCGCTGAACTCCGTGACCCCTGACGGGCGCGTGTGAAATACGGCACACAGACGCTGAATGTTCAGTGTGTCCTCAACATACGAATGACACACGCGTGCTAAAGGTCAGGGTTATGCTCAATCTGTAATGACATTCTACTATCACACTAGTGTTTCTGGTTAAATGCTTGTCAAATTTTGAGGATAAAATAATGAATCATTCAACAGTTGAAAGACATCTTATTTTAATATAGGCATAATGTTTTGCCTTTATTTTGCCACTTTATAATAACGTGTTTAGTAAAGATATTATACAAGTTTAGTAAAGATGTTTATTCTATGCATTCATTTTAAAAGTAAAGTATTTGCTATTTGTTTCAGTATTCTCTACACACATCAGCATGGATACTTTCATCTGCACCTGCGCAGGTGAACTCAGAGATCAAACGTGTGTCCGGACGGAGACCGCGGCGCGAGGACAAGGACACGCACGCACGCGTGTGACCGACCACAGGCCGCTCAGATAGTGTTGCCAACTTAGCAATTTTGTTGCTAAATTTAGCAACTTTTCAGACGACCCCAGCAACTTCTCCTTCCATAAACCGCTCACAACAAGTTCAGCTCATTTTAAAATGTATTTGGCAACTTTGAACAAGTTTTGACAAGTGACTCAAACAAAAATCTAAATTACACAAAAGGAGAAAATTAAAGAAGCCTATCAGTACACACATCACATGAATTAAGCTGCTATTTAGAATTGTTTATTTTAATAATCATAACAATAATTGAATAATTGTTCATGTATGATACACCTTGTTATAGCTTGCGATTATTGATCAGTCAGTACACTAATAAAAATATCTAGAAAAATGGAAAGATACAAAGCGTAATTTTAAAATGCAGGTAAAAAACCTGTGAAAAATTAATATGGAAAATTCCTTCAAATTAACAGTAGATTGTGCCCTAATTACAGACTTTTCTTGGAATGTAAAACTAAATCACCGCTTAAAACTATGATTGTTCAGAATGTGTAGTTTGACTAGTTTACTAGCTAATAAAAAAATAAAACTGAAATTGTAATCGTTCAAAAGTGTTGTAATTCATGAAATTATTGAACAATAATTCAATTGTGTATTTTAAAAATAGTTATTTTTATTGTAATATTATATTAGCATGATTTTTTTGTTTGTTTGTTTGTTTTTGTTTTCTTTACGAACAAATCTAAACTAACATATTGATGGACAAGAACCAGAAGGGTGTAAGTGACATTTTGACACACACATATGTGTATATATATATATACATACATGTATGTGTGTGTGTGTGTGTGTGTGTGGCAAAAGTACTGTCATCCATGAGTGTACAAATGTTTATTATAAACTATTGAAATCAGTACACAAAGTCTCTGAGATGTCACTGACACCTTTCTGGTTTTCACCCCTCGATATGTAAAATGTATTTTGGACTGAGATTTGATGTAATATCAATTCTGCATCTTGATTACGCAATGACATCACAACATCTATTAGAAACTTTTAGCAACAATTCAACCTTCCTTTACCCCCTGTTACTTCTTTATTGTTGTAATACTTCAGCAACTTCCCCCTGAAAATGAATTGGCAACATTGCGCTCCGAGATCGACAGGAAGTGAGCAAAAACACACACATCAGGAAGTGAAAAACAGATGCTGCATTAATTTCGTTAACGATGTTTAATCTGTTGAACACACAGTGTTAACACAATATACGGTGGAGTAATGAGCAGGAAAATGACTGACACTGTCCAGAGATGAAGACTGACAGAATACAATAAATGAAGGAGCTCAGTGTTTCCTTACGGAATTTTCCTGGACATTTTAGCAGCTCCACACCGGATCTTCCAAACCACCGATCATGACCAAATCTGACGTGAACGAAACTGTTCTGCTCAGTCACTCAGAATCACACTGTCTGAATGTTTAATATTTATCAAAGTTCATTTTATGCAAGTTTAACTGCATTCATTTTCATTCTAAAAGAAATTACTGGCAAAAAAAAAAGTTAAGGTAAGACTTTGCTTAAAGCCTTCAGATATAATGCATAATGAAAGTATTTTAATGCATTGATTATACGCTGTAATGCACCTATAAATACATTGCATGATCTCATGAATAACTGTAACCACAGACAGGCCTGGTTTCACAGACAGGTTTATACCAGAGGTGCTCAAACTCAGTCCTGGAGGGCTGGTTTCCCAATTAAACACACCTGAACCAGCTAATCAACCAGCTCTTACTAGGCATATTAGAAACTTCCCAGCAGGTGTGTTGAGGCAAGTTGGAGCTAAACTCTGCAGGACACCGGCGCTCCAGGACTGAGTTTGGGCACCGCTGCTTTAGACTAACCCAGGATTAGGTCATAGTTCAATTAGGACATTTAAGTAATTTTTATAAGTGTGCCTGCTGGTGTCCATCTGGAGACAAAACAAAGCCACTGATATGTTTTAATTTGAGTTCATGAGTTCAGTTAAACAACATTTTAAATCATGTTGTTTAACATGATTTAATTTCAGGTCTTAAAGTCTCTGCCAATGAGCTGATGATCTGAAACAGGTGTGTTTGATTAAGAAAGCAATGGAAAACATGCAGTGTCGGGGCGTCCAGGAACGTAGTTGGGAACCACTGCATTAAAACACAACAAACTTTCAAATATTATAATGCACTTTAACTTGGGTTACAATTATTTATGATAAGATATAATGTGTTACAATGTACATTATGAATTCCTGTATAATGCATGATGCATAAAGGCTTTAAGTAAAGTAAAAAAGTCAATTTCAGACCCTGACGTCTGTCTGCAGCGAACACAAGGCCACTCTGTGACCTACATTATATTTCTGTATGTGCTGCGGTAAATAAAGCGTTATGTGAATGTGGTCAGTGGGTTTGGAGTGAGTAGAGAGTCTGTGTTTTCGCTCTATTTTAGGTTTATGAACAACACATTCTTCTTACACACTCATTTCAGTGGCTTCATTCACAACCTCCATAATGAGTCGAGCGTCCAAATGCAGAAACCACACTTCAGCTGCCGTTCCAGCCTTTTACTGACCTTCACGTCAGACTGAACCCACGGGTAACGCGTGGGTCACTAAACACTCAAACAATCTCACCCTCGCCGTCAGCGGATGCTTGAGAGTTTATGTTTCTAAAACGCTGAAGTCAGTCAAAGCAGAAACAACTGGAAGGAACCATGATTACAGACACTGCAAAAATGAGAGTTATACAACTAGTTGTGCTGTGGTCAGTCTAGTGATCTAGTAACAGCTGATCTCTGCACAGCACCCATAGAATAGAACTATTACCCTTGGTTTAACAAGTCAGATCACCCAAAGGTGAAAATGTGCTGTGCATTTACTCATCCTCAGGTCATCCAAGATGAAGAAGACTTTTGTTCTCCAGTAACAGTGAAGGAGATTTTTAGCTGAAACTAACAATGTTGGTGATTCATATGCAAGTCAATGGCTGCTGACACTTTGAGACTCAAGAAAATCATATCAGACAACACCAAATGAATCCCCACGGCTTCTGATGATATATTGAGAAATGACGAAGAAACTAAATATTATTTACAACATTATTACCCGCCTCAGTCTCAGACAAACGGGTAAATATGATTCTTTTCTGTGAACTGGTTGTTTCCATGAACTAGTTCATTTATGTAATCACACATAATGTAAGTACGCAATTATATTATTAACGATGTGAAACGTGGATGTTTTTCATGTCTAAAGCATATAAAGTGCATAATCAAGTCTTCATTAGCTCACCTTTTCACATAAACCATGAGAAACCATAAAAACCTTAATTTCTCCTTCATTCAAGTGTTCACACATGCGTACACCATCTTTTATGGTCTGATGGGGAGTAAATGAACAGCAAAATGCCATTTTTGAGTGAACTCTCCCTTTAAGAATATCTCAAGAATGACTGGACTGAAGGTGCTCTGTTAAGATCATCTTCTTGAAGGACCATCAGGTGCAGTCAAATGTTCTCCAGAGGTTAATCAGCTCCTCACAACGTTATGTAACGCATCTGAAGCGTAAGATTACCACGGCTATCAGTCGCGGCAGCTGCAGTGACGCAGCGAGTCGGGACGGTATTTAGCGGTGAGCGTCTGAGAGGATGTGTTTAAGAAAAGAAGTATGACGGAAACCATAATGACAGGTCTGCTCTCGCTGACCGACATAAACACACTGACGGGACGACCGTCTCCCAAAACACGGTCACAGCCTCCGAGAGTGGAGTAAACACAAGGGAATGTGCATGTGTTGTGTTGCCTTAGTTACTGACTCATACAAAACATGTTCTAGTGTACGACACAGTGTTTGATGAGCGGTGGAAATCACCTGCTTTAGTATCGAGTCCAGAAAAATTGCTTATATGACTTTCATGCTGCCACTGGTCAACTATTATGCAATGAAGGGCAGATGAACATATCTCCCTTTGTGCTTTGGAATGACTTTCCATAATTTTTGCATGAATCATCAGTCTTCCTCTATTCCAGGCATGCTCAACCCTGTTCCTGCAGAGTTCTGCTCCAACCCTGAACCAACTAATTAGGATGTGAAGGAGCTCTTGATAATTACAGACAGGTGTTTTGATCAGGATTGGAACTAAACTCTGCAGAAAGGTCGGTCTCCAGGAACAGGGCTGTGCACCCCTGCTCTATTCCCATCAGTCACGCTCATGAGAAACAGTCAACAACAACAACAACAACAACAACAGTGTCGCAGGAGCTTCATTTTATTGGCTTGTGCTTGTAGCTGCAACCATGCTCAGAACATTCTCCCTCCTGATGTTGATACAAACGCAGCTTTATAACAGCTGGATAAGCAATAAATACAGAGGATATAAAAACAGATATAAAAACAACAGCAATTTAGACGCTGTCTGGGCCAGAGTAAAACGCAGGAGTCGACGCGAAGCTGCTTCGTCCTGCGGCGCGTGAACGCTGAAGCCGATCAACAGATCTGCAAACACAGACGTCACATTAAGAACACGACTGAGAATCAACAACACGGTAAACACAAGGAGGTCACGTACACACCTTTGTTCAGGGCAGGTCGTTCTGGATGCTGTTCAGAATGTTTCCGTACACAATGTTGTACAGTTGTTCCTTGGACATGGTTCCATCTAGTTGCACTGCAACAGAAAACACCATTAGAGTCTCGACGACGATCGATCAGCGACAGCTGGAAAAGTTACTTTTAAAAGTAATGCGTTACAATGTTGCAATACGCCCTAAAAAAAAAGTAACCAATTGCATTAGTTACTTTTTGGAAAGTAATGCATTGTTACTTTTGCATTATTGTAAGTTCTTTTAAGTTTGTTTTTACAAATTAAAAAGTCACGCATTACTAGTTACTTGAAAAAGTAATCTGATTACATAACGTTACCCGCAACACTAGTTAGCGGGACATCGAGAGTCGACACTTACCAACATCAACCCCTGAGTCTTCCATGATTTTAGTGTGTTTCACATACATGGGCCAGACGTGTCCGTCGAACAGACCGGGTGGGTCTGGCACAGAATAGTTCCTTGAACTGAAACACAAACAGAGTGAGATCAGACGCGTGCTGAACCTTCATCTGTTCCTTCAAATGCAGCAGACGTCACTCACCTCCTCCTCTTTTTGCATTCTTCGTATGGAATGGAAATAAAGTATCGTTGGTTGAACACATCGATCAAAGGTCTGCGCAAAAGAAGCGACGTTTAGTAAAATCACAAGCCTGATCGGTCAAATCGAACACGTTTGTATGCAGCGCTCACCCGTAGGTGTAGAGCAGAAACCCTTCCACGATCAGGATATGAACGCCTTCGTCCTCATCCTGATTGCGCGGAAGGATCTCCGAGTCCAGAGTGTTGTTGACGCCGTGGGATCGTTCAAACTTGACGGGGTTCTGCTGCCAGGCGTGGATGGTGCTCATCATGGCGTCCATGTCCAGGGCGGTGATGACTGCGGAGGGAAACACGCACACGAGTGAGCGCGAGGGACGCGCGGCGCACCGCCTGACATGCAAAAGCACACGCACCAACCCCCGGATAAGAGCCCGGCTTACCATCGTACTGCTTAAAGCCATCTTCATCAACTTCAATCTCATCTTGGGGCTGAAACATACACCAATGAGATGCACTCCAGAACACTGCGCCCTCCCGCCGCTAAACCCTTAACATCTGACCCCTATGATCAATGTCAAACTCTGCTGTCTGCTTATACTGACCTTGAAGAAGTCATCCTGATGGACCACGCAGCAGTTGGGCAGGTTCTTGATCAGCCTGTCCGTCAGGGTTGTTTTACCACCGTTCGTGACCCTGCGGGGTGGAAAAGCACATGGGTTAAGTTTTTATTTGTTATTTAGACACCATTAACATGAACAACACAGTGCCACAACTTAAATGAAGCGTTCACCCAGAAATTTAAATTCTATTAACAGTTACTCATGGTCAAGCGGACGGTAGCCACTGACTTCCACAGCACGGGCAGAAAAAGATACTGTGGTAACCGTCAACAAAATCTCTTCTTTTGTTTTCACCATAAGCAAAAACTCACACAGGTTTGCAACAACACGAGGGAGTCAATAACAGGGCGAACTAACCCTTCACCGCACATTACACGCTCCCTCTGGAATAAACGCGTAAGGTTAGTAAATAAAGCAGTTACCGTGGCAACCGTAGCGTTCATTAATTAACGGTCATTAATTAACGAATAAACCGCTTCGGAATCTTCCTGTGGCGTTTTTTAAAAACATTCCCGCCTAAACCCGATCCCCAGCCGTTTAAACATCGTCCTGACTGTCATTCTGGCGGGAATTACTGTTACTATGGTGATTTGCTTTCTCCCCTCAAACAAAATTAGAGTGGCGCGCGCAGCACGCGGCCTGCACCGAGCACGCGCTGCACTCTCTCTCTCTCTCGCCCACTCACCCTCCGATTCCAATGATGAACTTCATCTTCAAATCGATTCAGACGCGCGTCAATGTGGGAAAAGTTGTTAGTAACACCGGTAACGGATCGATGACCGTACGAAGGAAAGCGTGAAAAGAGAAGGTTCAAGGAAACGTCAACTACTCGATTCCTCCATGACGCTGAATGAAAGACGGACGATGGCGCTTCCTCGCAATCTTCCACCAAAGAGAAACTCGTGCGCTCGCTGCTGCTCAGACACTACCCGCTGCTGAGCGCTGATTGGCTATATAAACCAGTCCAGCGGAAACCGCCCTCGGCCAATCAGAGCGCACGATCCTCAGCCCGCGTTAGCTCCGCCCCGGTGTGGGCAGGGCTAATGGTATTTTTGTATGGTGTGATGATTCACGATGTTCCTTTGCAATTTAAGGGTGG
Source organism: Labeo rohita (assembly GCF_022985175.1). Taxonomy (NCBI): domain Eukaryota; kingdom Metazoa; phylum Chordata; class Actinopteri; order Cypriniformes; family Cyprinidae; genus Labeo; species Labeo rohita. The sequence continues at coordinate 208,880 of NW_026127208.1, read as the reverse complement.
AATTTTTTAGATATTGTTTAAAAAAAACAAAACAGAAACAAACAAACAAAAAAATCGACAACAACAACTATTTTTAAATCTGATGAATCTCGATTTTCTTCTATATAAATAGTTTATGCTTTTAATTATTTATTGCACATATCTTTTTTTGGAGGAATACATACTGGGGATAAAAGAAAAAAAATAGGGAATGTATTAAAATGTAAGTTATTTTCAGACTTCAATACACCTTCAAAAATAAAACATTTTCATAATGAAGTACTGAAAAATACATTTTGCAATTATCTTAAATGGCCAGTTCTGCCTAAAATGAAGGATATTCATTGAACTTTTTTTGTCCAGTCACACTGCAGTTCTGGCAGGATCTGTACAGCTGCTTAAATACTGATATTATTACTGATATTCCGTGTTGGTTTTGCAGATGCTAAACATTATTGTTACAATAAGTGGAATAACAGTAAACCCTCTATAAATTGTTTTAAAAATGAATGTAAAAGAAACATGTATGAGTCTCTTTCCAGTGGTAAGATTTTGTATATTAATCTATTTATTCCCTTGCACCCCCTGAAATGTTTAAAAATATTTTTGTTTGTAGATATTGTTAAAAAAATTCTAAAAGAGACCATTTGGTTTGTATACTGTGCTCTTAATAAATAAAAACGTTTTAAAAAGTAAAAAAAAAAAAGTTTCTTTTCCATAAAATCTGCAGATATCCTCCATAAAGTGTGTTCAGATTATATATATACAGTAATGTATAATGTTTTCCTGGTGTTTATGTGTTTAAGAGATCACATACACACTTTACAGATATTTTCTTCAGAGCAGAATGATGAAGTTTTTCGTGCGGGACGTGATGATTGAGTGCAGTGAAATGTTCTGAAGGAGTTCAGGGTTTTTTCCGTCACGTCTGATGATGCGTTTATTCCTTACATGGTTTGAACTCGTGCGCATGCGCATCACACACACACACTCCTGTACAAACAGTTAAAATATGCTGAATGGTGCATTATGACTTTGATAAAATCTGAAATCTTTAGTTTAATGCCATCGAGGCGCGTCTTCGTTACTTTTCCGTCTAGATATGTCCAGTCCAGTCACGTCGAGACATGAAAATGAGGGAAAGTTGGAACTTTTTTGATGGCTGTTTATTTACTGTAGTCTCTGAAGGGATGTCAGAGCGAGAGTTTGTGGAAATGTAAAATCATATGAGATCGTGACACATTAAATGAGCGTCGCCCCCTGCTGGAGCAGACGCACTTTAACATCGGGTCAATTTCTCTCGTGTTCATGTAAATCCGGACGGGTTTTCCAGCTTTAGTTCACTAAAGTGAAAATCACCTTAAACTAGAGTTGGGTTGATGCGGTGAGCGCTATCAAGACACGAAACTACAAGTCCCGAGATGCACCGCGGCGGAGAGCGGCGGAAGAGGGCGGAGTCGCTATCGGCTTTCTGACAGACACTTTCAGGAAGTACTCGAGGTAAGCTTCACATCTTCCTTTTATTTAAACATTTATCGCAAAAATGAGTTATTATAAGCGCGATCTGTGATATTAAAGCTTGTTTTTCAGCTCCAGGTTTGATGTTGTTCTTCAGGCTGTGTTGTACGAGAGCGTATTTGATTGTTAGCATGCTAGTTTGTGGCTGAGGTTTCCTGCTGCGCGTCTGTTTATTAATATTAGATGAATATAAATGCCTCATTTAATATTGAACGGCTTTTAATATGTCAAACAGCTGTAAAGTGATGTAGTTACGTTCCAACACCAAATAAGACTGATTCTGTGCTGTGGAACTCAGATTTGATCATGATTAATCGATTATTTCATGTAGTTTGATGGTTCTGATGATGATGCTCGAGTGTCAGAAATTCATTTTATTCTTTATGAAGACTTTTGGTTTTTTTTTTACCAGATGTAAATATAATGTTTTGGCCGTGTAGTCATGTGTAATCTCCTTATGAATGATGCTGCAGTTCACTCACACAAAATCACTGGTCAGTCAGATTTATAATCTAATAGATTGGAGATTTTACCTCTTATCACTAGGCCTACAATTGAGTCTTACAAACTTTATTAGAGGTTACGAATAAAAGACAGAGAAGTTCATTACAAGGGCTCTTTCGTGGCAGTTCCGTCTGTTTCAGGGCCCAGAAACTCCTTCCATTTGTCATTATGAATGTCCAGTTTTAATTTTATGTTCTTTTTTTAATGTACATGTTTCTTTTGAAATGTAGATACGTTTATGTACAGACGCAGTGGTGTTTGCTTATTTGCCGTCCGTCCACATGATGAAAATATGATGAAAATGTACAGAAAAGGGAAGAGTGTTCAGATTTCCACTGATTGTGATGATGTTTCAGGAGGATCCTGCGACCCCCGTCGTCCTCACATGTGCGGGTTCAGACGCTGAAATCAGCTTCCGGCAGACGCTTGTGGCCGCTGAGCGAGAGCACAATAGAGCAAAACACACAGGAAGAGAGAGAAGAAAGTCAGACGGGGGAAGTTGCTGCAGAAGGAGCATGACAGAGTTCTGGGTGTGTTTCAGCTGCTGCGTCGCTGAACAGCCGCAACCCGTAAGTCACAAACGCTCGCTTATGTGATGAGGATGGTGATGATGAAGAGTGGAGGGTTCGGACTGATGAAGGCGTGCGGAGACTCAAATCTGTGTGTGTTGATGTTGAATGTAGCGTGTCTTCCTGTGTCTCACTTCATTGTTCCGCCCTCTTTTTTCTTTGCGTGTGAATTGCAGAAGCGGAGGCGGAGGATAGATCGCACTATGATCGGAGAACCCACAAACTTTGTTCATATGACACACGTGGGCTCTGGAGACATGGGAATGGGTCTGGGAGCTGTGAGTATCGTTACTCTACATTAGACGTTTAGAAAACAGACACGGAATAGGACATCATTCACTGCATCTATTCATTTTGCCCCCCGGGCTGCTTTAAAAAGTTTTTATAGCTATTGATTTACTTTTTCTATATGTGACCCTGGATCACAAAACCAGTCATAAGGGTCATTTTTTCAAAATTGAGATTTATACATGATATGAAAGCTGAATAAATAAGCTTTTCATTGATGTATTGTTTGTTAGAATAGGGCAATATTTGGCCGAGATACAACTATTTAAAAATCAGGAATCTGAGGGTGCAAAAAAATCAAAATATTGAGAAAATCACCTTTAAAGTTCTTCAGATAATGTTCTTAACAATGTATATTACTAATCAAAAATTAAGTTTTCATACATTTACAGCAGGAATTTTACAAAATATCCTAATGGAACATGATCTTTACTTAATTTCCTAATGATTTTTGCCATTAAAGATAAATCAATAATTTTGACCCATACAATGTATTTTTAACTATTGCTACAAATAAACCCCAGCGACTTAAGACTGGTTTTGTGGTCCAGGGTCACATATTATTTCTCATCATGGATATAGCTGTGAAAGTTAACATTGCAGTAAATTCTCATCAATCGGTCAATCAGTCCTTGTGTTCGGGGTGAAATATTCTGGAGATTCATGCTTTACTACAAAAACCACATAAATAAGCAGCATTTGCATGAGTGTGACTGAATCACATCACTTTACACTTGATTTGTTTGTAAGTAAAGAACACATTTGACTAACAAATGAACTGGTTGGTTGAACTGACAGACTCACAGCTGATGAATGGCTCACATCAAAAAGCTTCGATCGGCCGCAGTGTTGTGGATCTTGACTTGATTTGTGGTGTTTGTGTGGGGCAGGTGGACTCGGTGCAGGCGCAGATGAAATCCAAAGGCGGTTACGGGAACGGCACAACGGAGAGCGTTCAAGGCTGATCAGGTGACTGTTTGACTCTAGAACGACCGCCTGCGTCACATAGAGAGTCAGTGCACGGGGTCCACAAGGGACTTTTAGCTTTACTTAAAGTTTAGTATTGTGACTGTTAGATCAAATTAAATATATTAAATGGTAAATCAAAGTCTAAATTGTAATTTCACTAGGTCTTAAATTTGAGGATGGAAAAACAGGAATATATATATATATAATACTGTCGCTCAAAAGTTTGGGATCAGTAAGACTTGTAATGCTCATCAAGGCTGCATTTATTTGATCAAAAATACAGAAAAAACAGTAATATTGCAAAATGATATTACAATATAAAATAATGTTTTTTATTTGAATATACTTTAAAATGTAATTTATTCCTGTGATGCGCAGCTGAATTTTCCGCATCGTTACTCCAGTCTTCAGTGTCACATGATCCTGCAGAAATCATTCTAATATACTGATTTATCATCAGTGCTGGAAACAGTTGTGCTGCTTAAATTTGTTTTGGAACAAGTGATGCTTTTTTTCAGGATTCTTTGATCAATAAAAGGTTCAGAAAAGAACAACATTTATTTAAAACAGAAATTTTTCTAACAACATACACTACTGTTCAAAAGTTTGGGGTCAGTACATTTTTATTCTTTCTTTTTTTTTTTAAAGAAATTAATACTTTTATTCACCAAGGATGTGTTAATTTAATTAAAATTAATAGCATAGATTTACATTGTTAGAAAAGATTTATATTTTGAATAAATGCTGTTCTTTTTAACTTGTTATTCATCAAAGAATCCTGAAAAAAAAAGAATCATAGGTTGCAAAAAAATATTTGGCAGCGCGACTGAATAAATCAGTGTAGTAGAATGATTTCTGAAGGATCATGTGACTTTTACAGTTGATGAAAATTCAGCTTTGCATCACAGGAATAAATTATATTTTAAAGGATATTACAATAAAAAAACATTATTTTATATTGTAGTAACAGTTTGCAGTATTACTGGGGTTTTTTTTGTATTTTTGATCAAATAAATGCAGCCTTGGTGATCGTTTGAACAAGTCTTACTGATCCTAAACTGATGAGTGGCAGTGTAAATATTTTTGTCAGAACTTGTATTTGAGCTCTACAGATGCTTAAAATCGTGGTCACATTTAATATGTTACATTGCCCTATCATGCTCATAGAGTATTCATTTTACTGTTTGGGTTGTATAAAAAGCGTTATTTTATTGTATTTTATTACAGTATAATTTGATTGAAAAGTATTGCAGACAGTGTGCTGTAGAGCAGCTGCTCTGAATGTGTGTTTATGATGCTGATTTCTGATAGTGATCTAGTGCTTACAGATGAAAGATTCAGAGCCGCTCGTGATAAGTGATTTGAAGAGTTCATGTTCTGCTTTATTGCTCACGATTCAGTGTAATTGTCTGACACCATCGAGGCCGTTACGAGCGTCTGGTTAATGTTTGATGTTCAGATCAGAAATCACACGTTACGCCATTAAACCTGCGCTGCAGTCTGTTTCACGCTGACATGTGTCACAGTGTTAATCTCACGCTCCGTGATCTTGACGACGTTGTTTTGTGTCCCGCAGCCGCTGGCGCGAGTCCATCGGAAGCGCAGACACTGGAGCGAGCGATCACGTCACCGCCGACCCGACGGTTGTAGATATTTTTGTAATGAAAGCACTGCTATTCTTTTACTGCTTTATCGATTGTCCTGTACAAAACGTCCTTTAACGGTAGAGATTGATCAGAATGCCTGGTAAATACATGATTGTTTATGTGACGATCAATGTTCTGATGTGGTTTTTCCCATGGATCTGTATTTATTTCATGGTTTAATGGTGGCTGGGCCACATGAGATACACATTCACAAATTCAGATGCTTCAGAGCTGTTATCAGGTCTGTAATAACTGCTTTTTGTTATGTTTTGTACGTTTTCAATATTCCCTGGACAATTAAACATCTTTTTTTGTTTTATCTTTTAAATGTGCTGTGTTTGCGGTAAACTTGAAATGTGCATCTCACTGTAATATTTGTGCAATGCTCGTACGAGATGCACTGACAGAAAAGTATTTTTGTACAAATCATGTTCATTTTCAGTCTGATACCTAAATAAAATTTCAACCTTGTAACACACTGTGTTTGTGGTTTTTTATGCTTCTGAAAGGTGAATGAGCACATGTGACTTCTGTGATGATGATCAGTCACACTTTAGAAAGGGAAATGCATCATCTTTTTATAGTCACACATCCACCAACTCATTAGTCTGATCTGTGTGTGTGTGTGTGTTGCTCTGGTTTTTCAGGTTCTGTTGGCACGGATCTGGGATTTCCAGACCTTCATGTTTAGAAATACTCAGTGCAGCATCAGTTAATAAAACTAAATCAGCTAACACCTCTAGAAATCAATACATCAAAACTACTATATATGTATATATTAGGGCTGTCAAACGATTAATCACATACAAAATGAAAGTTTGAGTTTGCCTAATATATATATGTGTGTGTGTACCGTGTGTAATTATTATGCAAATATAAATACAAGCATATATTTAAGGAATATTTACAATTATATGTATTTCTTATGGTTTTTATAAAATTTATGTTGTATATAAATGAAAATATTTTGTTTTTCACCTTGTTGTGTCAGCACCATTAGCCTTGTGGTTAGTCGTTGCGCTGTGGGCGTCCCGAGTTCGAATCCCGGCTTAAATATTTTTCCCGATCCCTCCCACTTCATTTCCTGTCTTACCTACAGTGTCCTATCTATATAAAGGCATAAAACCGCCAAAAATATGTGCATTTATATATACATTATAATTACACGCAGTACACACAGTAATCGTTTGCCAGCCCTAATATATGTATAGTTATATTAGTAGTTTTTTTTCTCTGTCACAGTAGTAATTATTTAATTAGCATATTTTGACTGTGTTTTCTTTAAATTGCATATAAAAACAGCAGTGTATTAAGAGAAATACAAAAATCATAGAAGACTTCTAACATACGGTTATAGCTGAACTTTGATTCTCAAACAGTAAATTTGGCTCAAAATTATTCTGTTTATAAATATATGAGAAAAGACTTAAAACTCCTAAATCAATAAATTATGAAGTAAGTGGCAGTCACATAACAGGAGAAATAATAATAATAGTAAAGCAAATGAAAGGACTGGTATAAATCTAGTTAAATGATCACATATCACAGAATTAAAGGAGCTACATATTTCAATATCTCAGTGGGTTTTTTTTTATTGGAAATAGTACCAGTGTAATGCTGTAAGTCAGCAAGCAGAAAACAAAAGTAGCTTTTATCCTTTGCATTCATGTACATAGTTTGTTTATGTAATTTTATCTTCTGTGGTTTTGTTGACGTAGAGCGTGACGCGTCCGGTCATGTGACCCAGCGCCGAACGCGGAAGAGGAAGCGAAAGCGTTTACCGTCACCGTAAACATGACAGAAGCGAAACCTAAAAAGTAAGTTGACGGTTAAAAATCGCCGGTTTTAAGTGAAATTAGTGCAGAAACCCGTCGAAAGTCGCTTCGTGTCGGAGTTTTGTCCCGGATGCGGCAGTGATGGCAGTGAATGTGTTGTCATTCCTCGTGCTGCTGTGGTTTTGCGCTCAGGTAAGCGCTCAACACGATTCAGTCCGAGCTGAAGATTCGCGAACCAGTGAATCAGTGAATCAGCGCCGGGTTTTGTGTTTGTGCTCACAGGTCGACGGTCAGGAAGCGATTCTGCACGTGTCTAATGGATCTACAGTCAGAGAATATTGTCTGGTGTTTAACTCGTCATGGAGCAGCATCTCCGACAGCCTGAGTGGAGCTGTGAGACACACACACACACACACACACACACACACACTTCAGAGAATCGATCCAGACTCAGGTGAATCTGCTACAGGTGTGTCACGTGTTTCTCTCTCTCTCTCTCTCTCTCTCTCTCTCTGTGTGTGTGTGTAGGTGGCCTATCCGCTGGTGAACCTGACCTCCAGTCAGCTGTGTGTCAGGGGTCAGCAGGCATCTCTGAAGGGTCGGGCCGTGGTGGTGTCGAGGGGCGGCTGTGATTTCAGTCAGAAGGCTCTGGTCGCTCAGAATCTGAACGCGTCTGTGCTTCTGATCGCCACCACCGACAGTCTGGTAAGAGTCTGTCTGATCTCATCATAAACGCCAGCGCAGCTCCTCGTCTGAACCTCGTCTGTCTGAACCTGATCTCACAGGTGACGCCTTCAGCAAACGAGTCTGAGTACAGTAAGGTGAAGATTCCTCTGGCCCTCATGAGACACCGGGACGTCCTGGACGCCCTGCAGGTGAAGACGAACTCACCTTTACTTCTGTAGTGCTTTATACGTTACAGATGGTTCATTTCATACAAAAAAACAGGAGAAATAACAGCGTCAATGATGTAAAATTAATCAGTAATCAATTTTAGCTATAAAGGCGCTCTACTGAAGACTCGATTCAGTTCAGTTCATCTGTGAGTCTTAATTCACTCTTCCACAAATTAAGGGTCTTAAATCAGAGCAGAAATCTTAAATTCACATTAAATGTTGCATGTGCTGCAAACAAACATAATATTTTGGTCTTGTTTTCCAGTAGAAATGTCTAAACATCCTTAAATCAGGATACATTTACTAGAAATGCAAAATGGATCTTGTTTTCAGAAACCGAGCAAAATGAAGTGAGTTCAGAACAAATATCTGTCAGTGTGGAATAAAAACTTGTTTTCCCTTTGAATTCAGCTGATTTTTCTGACTCCATTGGCAGATATTTGTTCTTGTTTTTACCGTAAACTCACTTCATTTTGTTCAGTGTCTTAGAAAACAAGATTTCATGTGCTCATTTTGCATCTCCAGTAAATGAATCCTGATTTAAGGATGTGTAGATATTCATACTGGAAAACAAGACTGAAATACTGAGTAAAAGTTGTTTCCATGTTCTGGAGTTTACGATCAGAGAAGATTAAAACCGTATGTTATTTAAAAAAATACATCTGAAGCATTGTAAATCTATTGGAGGTTGTATTTTCAAACTCTGAAGTGTTGCTGTGTTGTTTTCCATTCAGTTTATTTCTTCTTTGCTTGAAGAGTTTATTTTCAAAAACTGATTTTTAAGATGTTCAAAAATCATGTTTTTTATTGTGTTATCATGTTTTTGTTGTGTTTTATTGTGTTAGCTGTATTTTTTTTTAGTTATTTTTACTTTATAACAAAAATATTTTACAAAACCCAACTGCAGTTTGGTTGAGATGAACTGGAATGCACAATGAATCTGTTTTTGCAAATGAACTCTTCGTTTGGTCTTAAAAAATCTTAAATTCATCTTCATAAAACCTGCAGAAACCCTGGATTTGGTCCAGTTCATGGTTCAGTGTTGCAGAATTCATTAATTATGAAAAACGTCGGTTTCATTTATAAAGCGGAAAACAACAGTCATTATTCAATCAAACAAATCTAGTTTCATGAATATATCTGTTGGCGGTGATTCTGTCTCTCAGGTGTTTCCTCAGGGAATGGAGGTGAGGTTGTACGCGCCTCCTGTTCCTCCGTTCGACGCCAGCATCGTCGTCATGCTGCTGATCGCCGTGTTCACGGTGACGATGGGCGGATTCTGGAGCGGCGCGGTGGAGAAGTGAGTTACTGGACATTATTGATTATGTCATCGGTGTCGTGTGGATGGCGTGTGTACTGACGGTCATCGTGTGTCGTGTCGAGGCTGAAGCAGGCGGCGGGACCGGCGTCTGACGCGGGCGAAGGACAATCCGACAGCAACGAGCTCTCGCTCTACTCTCCTCTGAAGGTGCTGCTGTTCGTGGCCATGATGTGTGTGATGCTGGTGCTCATGTATTTCTTCTACCGCTGGCTGGGTGAGTCTCGCTGCCGTACGACGTTCAGGAAGTGTGGAGGAGCGTGACTGATGATTGTTTCCTCCTGCAGTTTATGTGATCATCGTCATATTCTGCCTGGCATCAGCGTCGGCGCTTTATAACTGCCTGGATTCACTGATGACGGCGCTGGGCTGCAGCACACTCAGGTCAGGAAACACACACACACACACACACACACACACACACACGTCTGGTTTATTATCTTTGTGGGGACTCTCCATAGGCGCAATGGTTTGTATACTGTCCACACTGTATTTTCTATCCCCTTACCCTAACCCTACCCCTAAACCTAACCCTCACAGAAAACTTTCTGCATTTTTACTTTCTCAAAAACACTCATTCTGTATGATTTATAAGCTTTTGTACCCATGGGGACCTCAATTTAGGTCCCCACGGTGACATGAGTCCCCATTAGTATGCGTGTATTCAAGTCCCCACCAGGATATATAAACCAAAAGCACACACACACACATATACACAAACATTACTCCAGTCTTCAGTGTCACATGTTTCTTCAGAAATCATTCTAATGTTCATTTGTTACTTTTATCATCAATGTTGGAATCAGTTGTGCTGCTCAATATTTTTTTGGAACCTGTGATTCTTTTTTTCAGGATTCTTTGATGAATAAAAAGTTAATACAGCGTTTATTCAAAATAGTAATCTTTTATAACAATGTAAGTCTGCTGTCACTTTTAATCAGGTTAACACATCCTTGGTGAATAAAAGTATTAATTTCTTTCAAAAAAAGAAAGAATACAAATTTACTGACCACACATTTTAAATGGTACTTTATATTGTTACAATTTCTATTTTAATTAAATTCTGATCTTGTTAAGTTTTTATTTAATAAAGAATCCAACAGAAGGTTCCAACAAAATATTGTGCAGCACAACTGTTTTCCACAGTGATAATAATCATAAATGTTTGTTGAGCAGCAAATCAGTATATTAGAATGATTTCTGAAGGATCATGTGACACTGAAGACTGGAGTAATGATGCTGAAAATTCATTCACAGAAATAAATTACAGTTTAACAAATATTCACATAGAAAACAGCCGTTTGAAATTAGAATAATATTTCACAGTATTATGTTTTTTTTTCTGTTTTTTTGATCAAATAAATACAGCCTTGAAAGTAAGTGAAATAAAGCTGAAATAAAATTTAAAAAGTTAGATGAAAGACTTTAAAAATGCAACTAGACATGTTGGCAGCTGAGTAAAAAATTAATTAAGCTGAAGCTAAATGAATAAAACTAAACCTGAAATAAAAATAAAAGCTAAATAAAAGATTTAAAACTTATAAAAATGTCAAAAGCAAATAATTACTGAAAACTTAAACTAAAATTAAAATGAAAACTGAAAATATAAAAATTAAAGGTAATTCAACAAATTAATAAATATTGCATTTTCTGAAAAATATCATACCTGACTGTTAGTTGCTCTGAGTCAAATTTTATTATTACATTTTAGAAATAATATGAAATACCTGTAAATAAAAAGTAGTATTTACACACATTATAAACACAATAAACATGCATTTTTTTAAATTCTTGTCATTTGACAACAAATCCTTTAAATTGAACAATATTCAGTAATATGTAAGTATAAAACAACTATAGTGGCGTTCACGATAAACAACATTTATTATACACATATTTGATGAACTGAAATAATTTCAAGTGAAACTGAATCTAGTGGGAATGTTGTGTGAAATGCACTTTACAGATAAACATTCCTCTGTCATTCCACACTGATCCACACGCGTATAAAGCGTTTTATAAAGGTCACTGTGAATTATGGGTCACAACATGTCACTGCAAAGTTCAGCTCCAGCACTAATCAAACACACCTGAATCAAAGTCTTTAGGATCATTAGAAAGTTACAGGAAGGTGAGTTTGATCAAGGTTGGAGTTAAACTCTGCAGGAAAAAGGATCTCGTGGGCCAGAGTTGAGAACCTCTGTTTTAAATGATCAAAAATGTGACTTGTATTCTTCTATAAATACAGCAGTACATAAATAGCACTGGAACAGCTGTGTTGTGGAGAGCGTGGTGTGCTCGTATGACGCTCGTATGGGTTTGGCTCTGATTCTTAACTCTCTGTTGTTTTTCCAGTGTTTCCTGCAGTGGGAAAAGCGTTTCAATACGTTCACTGCTGCTCGCCGCCGTCTGCATCACGCTGTCTGTCATCTGGGGAGTGTATCGCAACGAGGACAGGTCACACACACGCACCCACGCACACACCACACACACACACACACACACACACACACACACGCACGTCTGTTCCAGAGTGATTCACACACATACAGTGTCCGGCTGCAGTGTTTTGACTTCCAGCTCAACAGAAGTCAGTGTGTGATGTAAACAGACGAGTCTCTTCCTCTTCTGAATTTCTCACTTCTGCATTCAGTGTGTTTTGAATATTTGGGTGTGTTTGGAACTTTATCTGCTAAATCACACAGCTGGTTGTGTCATAACTGCTGTTTGCATCACTGTATAATGCATAGGATAAGACTCCACAGTTATTCAGAATAAAACCAAAATTGTGCCGTTAGCACAGAGCAAAGGCTGCAGCCAAAATAAATAAACATGCACTGTGTTGATTTACATGTGAGCAGCACTAAAATACTACTACAGTAACATTTCTTACTGTTTAGTGTTATTGTACCTTTTTACAAAAATTGCATTTTAAGTTGCAATAGCAATTATAATTTTACAAATTTAACAAAACTCCTGCGTTGAGACTCTGGGATGATCTTCTGAGCGTTTCTGATGGCGTTTCTGCTCTGATGTGTGCAGGTGGATCTGGATTCTTCAGGATCTGTTGGGCGTGGCGTTCTGCCTGAACTTCCTGAAGACCATCAGCCTGTCTAACTTTAAGGTGAGTTGTGTTTCAGTGTCGCGTGCGGCGGCGCTGTGCTGCGGACCTGACGTGCGTTTGCTCGTTTCCTGCAGATCTGTGTGATTCTGCTCAGTCTGCTGCTGCTCTACGACGTCTTCTTCGTCTTCATCACACCGTTCCTGACAAAGGTGAGTATCAGCAGATCCATATTCAGCAGCATCTGCTCACGTTCTCATTTTAATGTGTGTGTGTGTGTGTGTGTGTGTGTTTCAGAATGGCGAGAGCATCATGGTGCAGGTGGCTCTTGGGCCCGGTGCAGGAGGGAAGGTGAGTGTGAGCGCCACATGTGATCTGTGTGTGTGAATGATGTACAGCACTAACAGCAGCTTCTGGTTTTAGGGTGACGGCATTGGGGTGGAGATTCCGGGTGAGAACTCATCCACCTATGAGAAAGTAAGACACACACACACTAGTTTACAGCAGAATACAGTACTAGTGTACTACTTACTACACACTAAATGTGTGAATCCTGTAGAATCTTGTTTTTGCCACGGGGTAAAAAAATAAAAAGGTAATTGTGTGTTTCTGTGTTACAATTCAGACTTTTTTGTGAGTTTACATCTTGTACTTCTGAGATGAAAAGTCACAGTTGTGAGATATAAAATCACAACTGCAAAAAAAAAAAGTCAGAATTGTGAGATACGATTTACCTTTTTTATTTTTTTGTCATAATTGTGAGCGGGAAAAAGTCAGATTTGTGAGTTATACATTATAAATTGAGAATAAAAGTCAGAATTGTGAGGTAAACATTAAAATTATCTTTTTTTTTTTTTTTTTCAATAGTATCCTGTTTGCAACATGCTTCAGTCCATACACACACATACATGTATATATGTATATATATCTATATGTATATGTATATTTATGTATATATATATGTGTATATATGTATAATTGTTTGACAGCACTAGAAAAAGAATAAGTAAGCATAAGTAAGCAGCTTTACAGAAAATCATGGTACTGATGTTTATAATATCTTAATCTATTCATGCCTTATAGTTGTGTTTAGCAGATCATTGTTGACATATTGCAACAATCAAACAATTGAGATTTGCTCTGTGATGTGTATCACTTTACATGAGTGTACATGCAGGTAAAGTTAGATGTACTGTATATCCAAGCTGTGTGATTATATAGTGTGTGTGTGTGTTTTGTGTGTGTGTTTTCCAGTTGCCAGTGGTGATGCGTATCCCACAGTTCTCAGCGCTGGCTCAGAATCTGTGTATGATGCAGTTCTCCATTCTGGGCTACGGTGACATCATCATACCAGGTATATCATACAACACGCGTCAACCTCATGTTAAAACTAAATCAGATCATCAGGGATTATAAACCTGAGCTCACTGCAAACTCAGTCTTATACAAGAACACTGTCTTTGGCTCCTGATGGACTGTTTGTGTCTGCAGGTCTGCTGGTCGCGTACTGCCACAAGTTTGACGTGTGGATGGGAAACTCCAGAAGAATCTACTTCATCTCCTGCGCCGTCGGTACGTGTATCTGCTGCGGTCACCGGACTTAGATTGCACTAGTGATGTGTTCGGACTGCACTAACGGTGTGTGTGTGTGTGTTGTGTAGCGTACGCCGTGGGTCTGGGGGTGACGTTCGCAGTGATGTTGCTGTCTAAGATGGGTCAGCCGGCGCTGCTCTACCTGGTTCCCTGTACGCTCCTCACCAGCGGCATCCTCGCCTCCGTACGCAAGGAGTTCAGACACTTCTGGAGCGGAACCGGCACCTACCAGGTGAGTCGAGTGACTGATGGGAGGATTCCTTCTGCTTCTGTTTGTTCAGTGTCTTTGCAGACAAGCAGCGGTCTGATGTGATCGTCACGTGATTTTCCAGCCTGTAATAAACTCTGTGTCAGCAAACACGCACACAAGCGCTTCTAGACACACGAGCGACAGTACAGATGAGTGCAAACACACGTTAGATTCTCAGAGAACGACGGCATCATAAATCAGCTCTTCTGCACACATTTCTGTGTCTTAAAGGGACAGTTCACCCAAAAATTTGCTGGTAATTTACTCATCCTCAGGCAATCCAAGATTTTTAGCTGAAACAGCCAATTCTGATGATTCATGAAATGTAAGTCAGTGGCACTTTGAAAGTCCAAAAAATCATATTGGGCAACACCCATAGCTCCTGATGATATATTTAGGAATTATGAAGTGAGGCGATTTGTCTGTGCGCAAAAATGAGAAACTTTGTGAATGAATCGTTCTTTTGAACTGGTTCTTTTTAGTTGAATCAGTCAAAGCGGACTGAAGCATTTGAAACGGTTTGTGTTTTGAGCACAGATCTACAGGTCACCCAATCAAAACTCTCTTTCAGACGCCTGTCAGTCACTGCGACTGGAAATGAGCCTGTATGACGTGTTTCTGATCCACTCTTTAAGTGCCAGACGCCATTGAATTGCATTTTATGAATCACCAAGATTGATGGTTTCAGCTAAAAATCAGTGCACATCTTGGATGACCTGAGGATGAGTAAATAAACGGCACATTTTCATTTTTGGGTGAACTGTCCCTTTAAACCAGTTTCTCCGGTCATGGGTTTGATTCCCACTGAATGCATGAACCTTAAATGTAATGCAAGTCTGTTAAATGAATAAATGCTTCAATTAAAGTTTTTAAAGTCGCCTAACAACATATTTGCCTAATCAATAATAATGAAGCTGTTTAATGGCACAGGAAACGGAGCGTGTCTGACATTTGTCCAAGTATTTGTGTATTAGATTAGGGTGT
The DNA here is from genome assembly GCF_022985175.1 of Labeo rohita. Taxonomy (NCBI): domain Eukaryota; kingdom Metazoa; phylum Chordata; class Actinopteri; order Cypriniformes; family Cyprinidae; genus Labeo; species Labeo rohita. The sequence continues at coordinate 193,530 of NW_026127208.1, read as the reverse complement.
GTTTCTGGTGGAGGACTTGAAGTCTCTGTTTGTTTGTGTGTGTGAGAGATGTGTTATCTGAGATACATATATATCTGTGTGTGTGTGTGTATGCTGTGTTATAAGACTTGAAATGTGACTTGGTCTCCATCAGGTCCTGGACGAGTCTAGGAAGCCCTTATTATCAGGTTTGAGCTCTTGTTTTAGTCCTCCATTCTTCATCACTCCTGCTCAGTGCTGCCCTCTGTCTGTCTGTGTGTTTGTGCAGCTTCCTGCTCTAACTTCCTGCAGTGCGCTTGTTCACCACATGGTGGCGCTACAGTACGCAGATTGTCCCTGTCTGTCTGTGTGACATAGATGAGCTGCTTGTGTCTCTCCAGCATGTTTATATCTGATGATTTTAGTTTCTCTGCTGGTCTGATGTAACTAACACGACTGAGTGTAGAAATATAAAACACCTGCACACTGCAGCTCTGCTCAGTCACTCGTGCTGCTGCACGTCACCTGCTTTTCTGTGAGTTCCTGCAAGTGAACATCACTTTACTTTCACTGAATGTCATACAGAATTACAGGGATGTGTTTTGAAGTATTTTTCCATACAGTGGGTCTCATTCACTAATAATGATGTGGATTATTCACGTGTATACTCCACTAACGCCTGATTCACTACGCAAGCGTACACGCGTGAATTTGCTTTTAATGCTCATTGTGATGAATTTGTAGTATTGTAAATTAACACATAACACAACGTCAAACAATCTTTCCTTCACAGCCTTTCGTCACTCTCAGAAAACATGCAACTCTTAAGTAAACTCTAAAGACACACAGAAGGATCCTTGAGCAATGCCAAGTGTGTCATCCTCAAAACCAATTTAAACACAGTAAACGTGTATTATACAGACTCAGACTCATTAACCGTCTGCATTTTTATATAGAAGAACTTTGCATCTCCTTGCAACTTTATTGCAACTATATATATTTTACACACGTTTTTTTCTATTATGTTGTAATGATATATATTTTTAATGGCATGCATTAAATATATGCATTAAATATGTATAAAGTGTGATTTTTATTTATTTTGCATAAGTATGATTTCAATAGGTTTTTTTTCATACATTCATATTTATTTTTACATCACGATTTGTTTGCGAAAACATTCATATGCAAATTTCACACAGATTTGAGTACCCCGTGAATGAGACCCGTTGTTTGTTGTTGTGTTTTTATTTTTACACACTACTCTGTAAATCAAAACTATACCAAAATAAAAACATATTTACAGATTATGACAGATTTTATGCTACCAGTAGTAAATCTCACTTAAATCTTTCCAAGCGACTGTAGTTTAATATTTTGGCAGTGCATGGTGTTGAAACGTCACTGAGCGTTTGCGTGTGATTGTTCTTCTGCTGAGCGTCTCTCTCTGTTGCAGTGACGTCTGTCTCTGTCTCCTCAGATGGAGACGCTGGTGGAGTGAGGAGCTGCTGAGGTTCTGACTGACATGTGTTTCCTGTGACACACGGCCAAAGGGAAATACGCCAACTGTTCGTGATGATCTGATGGGAATGTTGTGTGTGTGTGTTTCTGTTTCATCATCATCATCATCGTCACTGGGACACTTTACTAAAACATCAGACTGTCTGAAAAATAATTCTTTAAGAGGCCTTAACCTGATCAACCTGGTGTTTTTTTGTCTTTCACTTTTTTATGTGATCATTTTATAACGTGAGGTTTAAAATATTTGACAAATGTAATGAACAGTTTAACTCTCTCTGTAATCAAAATAAACACAAATATGAAGACTAAATAAAGGATGACTGATCATTGCAGACTCTGTGTTTACATGTGCAGGTTCAGTCTTTGTGTCTGAATGTGTGACGTGACGTGTAAATCCAGTGGTTCTTGTCGTGTGCCGCCTCTGTCCGCAGATACCAGCTGAAATCTGATTAATGTGCGCAGACGATGGGCCGACCTGAGCTACAATCACACCATCCCGATCTGTTAGTCCAACTAAAAAACAGTTTTCAGTCAAACTAAAGCATTTACATGAGATTTTAAAAAGCTGATGTACTGCTTTAGTGTGACTGAAAGTGGACTTTTAGGGTGGCTCGATTAAGACAAACTCTGCTGTGATTGCTCTATAGTGGCCTCTAAACTCCAGAGCTTCCAAAGAACTCCAGTAGAGTTTGACTGATATGTGAAAGCAACATGGACCAGAAACAGGGCGTGATATCACAACATGACCCCAAAAGACAGAATAGGGTGGTATTTTATTAGCTTTTAACTCTCAAGAGCTTATAAATGTGCAAAAGAGTCAAAACAGTGCAGGAATTCTTCCGTGTCACACAGAGACTGCAGTTTCTGCCCAACTGTATGGTACGCATGAGCATTCTGTCTTTTAGGGTCAGTCATCTTTACGCAGTAATGCCAGAGAAACAGTTTAGACTAAAATCATACCAGTGGTTTTGTATCTTTAGGTGTGATGTTAAAAATGTCAGTAACTAAGCAAACCAGGACTAAACGTTTCCTTTTCTTTTTTGATCTAAACCAAAGGCAAAAATAGAGGTGTACGACAAATGTAAACACACTTAGTGTCTGCTTGAGTGTGTCTGTTTGTGTCAGTGTGTGTGTGTGTGTCCAGGCTGTCAGTGTCTGCTGCTGCAGTGAGGATCACTATGGTACTGGACGGTTATTACCATATTCACGTACTATGGTACTAACATGGTACAGGAGCTTGTTTTACGCGCTTTCGCTTTCATGGCAGCATGTGTGTCTGTAGGTGAGAGTGCGACGGGACGCGACGCGACGCGACGCCCCGCGGGTTCCGCCGCTGCTCCGCCCCGCGCATGTGACGCGCTGCGGGCTGACTCAGCGGGGGGGACGGGCTCAAACCGACTCCGTCACGCCGCGTCAGTCCGGAGTCGCACAATTATGAAAAATCCACCTTCCGCTGAAGCTGCAGCGGACGCACACGACTCCCACCGCCGCCACCGGGCTTTCCTTCCGAGGCTTACCGAGCAGCACGGCGCCGATAGATGGCTAGACGCCCCGGATCAGCGCCTCGCGAGTCTGAACGGTGAAGAGAATGGTACGTGTCTCTGCTGCCGTTTCCTAGCGTTTGCGTGGCACGGACGCGACTGCGTGTTTCTGAGGCAAGTCTCCGCTTGCTGCACGAGACGAACGCGCTGACAGCTGCGCCGCGATCGGGCGCGGGGCTCGGGCGTCGCGTCGAGGCTTTCTGGCTCGTGGTTCGCCGCTAGCTTTAGCTGCTGTGACGCGTGTGCGCACCGAGCCCCGGGACCGGCGAAGCGAGCTGGAAACACCTGGCGTCGCGTTCGCGCAGACGTTTGAGACGCCGACGTACGTCGATCACAACGATCGTGCGCGTCCACGGAATTAAAGCCTCCGGTCATGGAAACCGTGGAGTTAGCCTAGCCGCTCGCGCTGCGCTCGGTTCCTCAACTCGCCGACATGAACTGACCGCAAACAGCCGCGAGAAGAGTGTCGTAGCGACGTTAACGGCGGTTAAATAGCGCGGTGTTCACAAACAGAAATACTGAGTTGGCGCCGCGCGCGGCTGCTGAATGGCGCGAGTTCTGAGGAGGAAATTCCTGCGGTCGTTTGGATGATAGAAGTCGCGCTGTTTTTATGTTCAGGAATACTCTGAAAACGTGTTTGTGCTCACGAATTCGTTTTAAATGATAACCTGACGCTCATCTCCCGTCAAAGCGTGCTCTGGCGCTCTGTCAGTGGGGCGGCGGGAGCGCGCGTGGCGCGTCACGTGTCCTCACGGACTTGTCAACCGCCGGCGATTAATCGAGTAATGTATGAAGAGTGTAAAATCTTCGAATCCAGCCATGGTGAGTGATTAGTATGCAGATCAAAACGGTCATAATATCGTGACTTTATGTTTTTAAACAGACCTGACGAAGGCTTCTGAATTCTCTGGCGATTTTCGTTCAAGCCCTGTGCTGTTTCGCTCGTGAGATGCTAGTGCTAGTTACGATTACAACAGCACAAAGTGACAGAAAACTTTTAAAATAAAGGCTCCAGAAGGTTCTTGTTTTTCACAGAAGAACCATTTTGGTTCCCCAAAGAATCTTTCTATGAACAGTTCTTAAAAAATGGATGTTAAAGGATTAGTTCAGCGTTTGTGTACTTCAGTGTGTGTTTGTTTGTTTATGGTGTCACTGTGTGTTTCTTGACTATTTGTTGTGGTACACTGGTGTCTGTGTTTGTTTACAATAGTTTCTCTCAATCCAAACAGCTCTTAGACTACATGCACACTACCAGTCAAAAGCTTTTGGACAGTAACAAATCTAGTATTTTTTTTTTAAGTCTCTTCTGCTCACCAAGCCTGTATTTATTTGATCCAAAGTACAGCAAAAGCTGTAATATTGTGAAATAGTTCTACTATTTAAAATAACTGTTTTCTATGTGAGTATCTGTTCAAACGTAATTGATTTCTGTGATCAAAGCTGAATTTTCAGCATCATTACTCCAGTCTTCAGTGTCACAAAAATCATTCTAGCTCAGAAATAATTCTAATATACTGATTTGCTGCTCAAGAAACATTTCTGATTATTATCAGTGTTGAAAGCTTGAGTACTTTTTTTTTTTCAAACAAATTATAGAAATGAATAGTTTAATTTAGCAAGGATGCTTTAAATTGATCAAAAGTGATGATAAAGACATTGATAATGTTACAAAAGATTTCTATTTCAGATAAATGCTGCTTTTCTGAACTATCTATTCATCAAAGAAACCTGAAAAATTTCTACTCGGCTGTTTTCAACATCATCATAAATGCTTTTTAAACAGCAAAGGATCGTGTGACTGGAGTAATGATGCTGAAAATTCAGCTTTGATCACAGCAGTTAATTACATGTTAATGGGTGTTTACATGGAAAACGGCTATTTTAAATACTAAAAATTTTTCACAATATTACAGTTTTTGCTTGGTGAGCGGAGGAGACTTCTTTAAAAACATTTACTTACTGTCCAAAAGACGTGTGACTGGTAGCGTTGGTTATTCAGTCTTACTGATCATTTGAAGTCACAGCAGCTTCTCTGAGCGACTCGTTTTGACCCGATCTTCCCTCATGTGGTCGTTCTAAAGGACTGGAACAGGATTTACCTGCACTACAGGGTCCCGGGTGTTTTTCAGGGCCTAGAGCTGAATTTTTAGTCTAAACTAGTTGAGCTGACCCTAATGACCCCTATAGGAACACAGTGTATCTGGGTGGGTGTCTTGTAGAGCTGCATCTGAAAGCTAAAATGTCTACTCAGTTTTGGAGAATCATTGATAAAATGGAGCTTCAGTCCGTCAGGTGGATAATTTAGTTTGGTGGTTAATTGAAGTGAGCTGGATGGAGCTGTAGAGTGCGGTGCATCATGGTCTTGTTGTTGTTCTGAAAGCTTTTGGTCTGTCATCATTTACTCGCCCACATGTTGTTTGACGTGGTTACTTCTTTGGAACACAAAAGAAGATATTTTGATAAATGTTTCGGTGTTATATGATCATACTATAAAAGTCAGTGGGGCCCAATGTTGGTTGGTTCCCAGTATTCTTGAGAATATCTCCTTATATGTTCCACAGAAGAAAGAAAATCATAAAGGTTTGGATTGACATCATCAGGAGCAAACTGAGAGTACGTTTTATTCATGGGCCCACTTTATATTAAGTGTCTTTAACTACTATCTCCTAACGTTTATATTAATCTTTTGATACAGTGCACTTAATGTGTGTTTTTATATTGTATTTATATTTTAAAAATCCTTCCTGTAGTTATGTAATTCATATCAGTAGTTACATCTGTAATTACACTGTTGACTTTAACCTACTAACCCTAACCCTAACCCTAACCCTATCCTAAACTTGAACTAAACATAACCAAACCACTAAACCTAAACTGTATCTCACCTCAAAAGCAGCAAAAGTGTTTCACAATTCGACATGAACGCAATAGTTACATTGTACCTAACATTTGTTTTTATTCATTCATTCATTCATAAGTAGACACCTAATATGTTAAAGACACCTATATG
>NW_026127208.1:52500-182500 GCF_022985175.1 Labeo rohita | reverse complement strand
AAGCTGCTTTGAAACAATCTGTATAAAGCGTTAGAGAAATGGGACTTGATATAAACGTAAACCAGATGAGATTTGCTATTATGTCAGTATATGTACGCGAGTGCTGTTATATATTTGTATAGCTGACAATTAAAGGTAGTCATTCAGTTTGTGGTGATGTTGAGAATCTGTAACTGAATTTGTAAAGTTTTCAGTTTCTAACACTTTGATGTGATGGCAAACCTAATTACTATCAGCTGATGTGTCACGTGATTAAAACGACACGCATCGGGTTCATGTTCGTATGACCCGCAGCAGTTTGAGTTTCTCACAGGAATGTTGAGCTTTAGCTGAAACTGCTGCTTATTCGGACCCCTGCGGACCCTTCGGCCGAAGCCCCGACACGTCGGTCAGGATTCTCGTTCACTCCCACGACACACGATACTCTGTTTGCTCGATTGTCTTCTGTGGTTCGCTCTGACAGACAGACGCTCTCGGCTTGTTTTCACCCAGGCTGTGTTCTGATGGGTCTCAGACCGCAGAGAACAGCAGTGCAAATAAAAACATGCAGCCAAACATACATCAGTGTGTAATGAAGACAGCGAAATAAATTAATATATCATTGCTGTCAAGTGTCCATTTAAACTCTACAGTAAATCTCTTCTGCTGTTCTGCTGTGTTCTAATAGTAGTTCATGCTCTTTCTGCAATGTTGTTGATGTTTAATGCAAAATCTGTGTTTCGACTGCACTGCCAAAGTTTGACTTGTCAATGACTCCTTTAAGACAAAACACAAGCAGTGCTAGTTTAATTCAGCGTTTGTATGAACAAAGATGTACATGTGTTAGTGTTGGCATGAAATGGAAATTTCATGAACATTTCATACCTGTGTTTTTTTTTTTTTTTTTTTTTTTTTTTTCCCAATCATTTAGTTAAATCCACCCCTTTCTTACAATCAGTTACGTGCTGTCATTCAGATCTGCGTCAATTTGAGAACCACGGCCACATTTCAACATCTAATCAACTGATGCGTAGAACCGAGTCGGTTCAAATGTCTGATGCTGCTTCCGTTATGTTGAGAATTTACAGTAGAGGACTTCAACCCTGTTCCTGGGGATCCACTATCCTGGAGAGTTTAGTTACAACGCTAATCAAACACACCTGATGTGGCCAGTCAAGCTCCTTAAGACTGCTTGAAAATTGCAGGCAGGTGTGCTGAAGCCAGTTGGAAAAAAACTTTCCAAGAGCAGAGTTGAAGACCTCAGCTTTACAGTTTTTGGTCGTCATCATCATGTCAATTGGGGGAGAGTGACGTGTGTGAAATGTTTTGCTGCTGCTTTATGTTGATCCTGTTTTTCTCCTGCAGTCCCAGAAGTCCTGGATCGAACACAGTTTCACCAAGAGGGAATGTGTCTATATATTACCCGTGTCAAAGGACCCGCACAGGTACGTCATGCACTTTTCGTTATTATTAAAGTCTTAAACTTTAGTGTGTGCATCATCCTACACTATTTATGCTGCAAGTCCAGACATCACCGATGGGATAACGTCAAGCTCGAGTGCAACTCCGTGACTTCATTCAAATGAGTTAATTTCATGTGTTGTTAAAAATGGTAATTCTGGATTCCAATATTTAAATACGACTTCTGTTTTTTGCAGATGTCTCCCAGGATGCCAAATCTGCCAGCAGCTCGTGCGGTGAGTGTCACCAAACGTGGATGTTTCACACAGTCGAGGGGTTCAGATGGAGCGTGCGCTGATGTGTGTGTCTGCGTTTGTGTTTAGATGCTGCTGCGGGCGTCTGGTTCGGCAGCACGTGGGCTTCACCGCCACACTGGCAGTCAAATACTCAGACGTGCGTCTGACCGAGGGCGGGCTGTCCGATCTGGAGCAGTGGTCAGTGGAGAAACACACGGAGGAGAGTCCTACTGATGCTTACGGAGTCATCAATTTCCAGGGAGGATCCCATTCGTACAGAGCAAAGGTCTCAACACACACACACACACACACACACACACACATGTCTGGTTTATTATCTTTGTGGGGACTCTCCATAGGTGCAATGGTTTGTATACTGTCCACACTGTATTTTCTATCCCCTTACCCTAACCCTACCCCTAAACCTAACCCTTACAGAAAACCTTCTGCATTTTTACTTTCTCAAAAAAACTAATTCTGTATGATTTATAAGCTTTTGTGCCCATGGGGACCTCAATTTAGGTCAAGTCCCCATGAGTCTGTGTATATTCAGGTTTAGGTCCCCACAAGGATATAAAAACAAGTCCACACACACACACACACACACACACACACACACACACACACACACTGAACACTCAGAATGATCACGAGTGCACTGTCACCTAATGATGTCACTCGTTTTGGTTGGTCAGGGTTAATCAGTGTTGGGGGTAATGCATTACAAGTAATGTAATCAGATTACTTTTTTTTCAAGTAACTAGTAAAGTAAAACATTACTTTTCAATTTACAAGAAAATATCTGAGTTACTTTTCGAAATAAGTAATGCCGGCTACTTTGTTTCCCATGTACGGGCTGACAGCTCTCGTGTTGCCATGTTGAGAGAAATCGGGAGTAAGATGTTGCTTTAGTTCTAGACTAAATGTGAACATGCATTAATTCATCTCACGTACAAAAAAGTAAGTGTTTCTCAAAATAAGTTCAGTAATCCTCAAAATGAATTAATAACAGTAAAATGCAACTTCGAATATGACACAAACCTGCAATAATTAAATGTTAAATAATACAAATATCCTTTATGTATTTAATCCCATTTTATTATAACCAGCGTCTTTGCTGCTGACCGTCGATGATCCAATTCAACTATAATAAGCAAAAATTACTCAAGATAAATTAACACTTGTTCTTTTTTTTGTGTGTTGCACTTTCTTCTGCATTCTACTGTACAGCTGTACAATTTTCTTTTCCTTCAGCGTGAGGCATTTGGTGCAAAAGGGCTTTTAGAATTGACAAAAAATAGAACTTTTTAAATGGAAAAAAACCCCCAAAAAAACACAAGCCCTGCCCAGGTTTAAAAAGTAATGCAAAAGTAACATAACGCATTGCTTTCCATAAAAACTAAGTAACGTCATTAGTTACTTTTTTAAAGAGTAATGCAATATTGTAATGCGTTACTTTTAAAAGTAACTTTTCCCAACACTTGAGGTTGATGATAACATTAATTGCAGTGTTCTGATTGGTCAGGGTTAATAATGTCTTGCTCTGCTCTCCACAGTATGTGCGTCTCTCCTATGACTCCCGCCCCGAGGCCATCCTGAGGCTGATGCTGAAGGAATGGCAGATGGAGCTGCCAAAGATCGTCATCAGCGTTCACGGAGGAATCCAGAACTTCGACCTGCATCCGCGGATCAAACAGGTGGTGGGAAAGGGACTGATCAAAGCTGCCGTCACCACCGGGGCCTGGATCCTGACCGGAGGGGTCAACACAGGTCACACACTCATTACTAGTGCATTATGGGTACAGACGGGCAGCACCAGACTTTCTACCTGCTGTACAGAGGGCAGACTCAGCAAATGTTTGTGTGTGTGTGTGTGTGTGTGTGTGTGTTCACACAGCAGCAGTTACAGGATTAACTTAATGACAGTCATTTGAGTTTAAAGATCAGGTCGATACACTTTATTAGTGTTTACACACTCACAGTACCCTCTAAACACACACATACACACAAACTCGCTGCTGAACACACACACTTCTGTAGAGGTCACGACCCCTTGAGGGTCACGGTCACTGTAAACCGCTGACTGTGGGCGTTTTTCCGCTGCGTTTCCAGGTGTGGCCAAACATGTGGGTGACGCTCTGAAGGAACACATGTCCAGATCGGCACGGAAAATCTGTACGGTGGGAATCGCACCCTGGGGAGTGATTGAAAACAGGAACGACCTCATCGGAAGAGACGTGAGACTCATTTATAACACACGCGCACACACGGCCCATTTATGACCGTTTTTTACACATGACCGTTACTGTGAATCTCAATGAATGGCTGCATCACACCACAAAACCAATAGTTTCTCAAACAGCAAATCAGCATATGAGAATGATTTCTGAAGGATCATGTGACACTGAAGACTGGAGTAATGATGCTGAAAATTCAGCTGCGCACATTTTAACAGATATTCACATTAAAAAAACAGCTGTTTAAATTGTAATAGTATTTCACTATTTTTACTGTATATTTGATCAAATAAATGCATTCTTGGTGAGCAGAAGAGGCTTATTTTACACACATTAAACAATCGTAATGACCCCAAATCTTTGAGTGGTAGTGTACAAACAGGGCCTAAAATTAACACTCACCAAATGCGAGTGTGTGTAACAGTGTCATTCGCCAGTTGGCCAGTAAAACTTTTACAAAATATAACAATGCAATGTAGTGAAAACGACAGCCAGTCTTTAAAGAGATTCGCTGTTTCTGATGTAAGCGAATAAAATAATCTTTTCCGAACGCAAGATCATCGTGATTAGCTGTTCTGTCTTAAGCGAAAAGAGTAAATCAAATAATGGAATACAAACGGCTGATCAGGTCAGAGCGGTGCGATGGCCAGCTCATCCCTAGACGCAGTTCTAATAACTTTTACCTGAAAAGATATTGCTGCTTCATTTCAGAAGAATAATTTTTCCCTTCTTTATTCTTCATAACCCGAGAATGTGGCGACACATACCTGGGGTTACGCCGCCTAAACGGTGCAGTGAAGTATAGTTTGAAAAGTTGCATGTTCGGCTGTACACACATGCTGAGCTGCTTCAACCGACTAAAACAAAATACACACAAAATGCACAGTTTTGGCGAGTTACCTCGTAAACGTATTCTTAAATGGGTTATAAAGTCTTGAATGACGCTAAAGAAAATCGGATATGTGTCAGATCCACGTCATGTACATCTGCTTTTAAAGTGAAACCAAACCCACTGAAGTCTGTCACTGATGTAAATCAAAGAACAAAAGAAAAAGAGAAATCATCACTGGACTGCTCTAGTCACTGATTAACTTTTGTAGCTTGAATAAAGATTAATCTGTATAGTTTATGCTTATACAATTTGTAGTTTATGTGAAGACTGTTTTAAAATCACTTAAAGTTGTTACATATTTCCTAAAAGCCTAAAAATAAGAAAGAATAGCTTTCAATTATACTGTAATGTTGAATGGCTGTAATTAATAGGTAAAATTGAATTGGCATTTAATAGAAACACCAGTAGCAGGACAAATGAAAAACATTGTAAATATGTTTAGTCATTGTAGTAGTAATAAAAACTGCCTGTTTTTGCAAAAAGTGTTTCATGGCCGGTAAAAAAAAAAAAAAAAAAATCAATGGCCATTGGCAGGTGTGGCAGAAAGTTAGTTTTAGGCCCCGTGTATAAACATCAAGCTGATGGAAATATTACAACATTAATGCTCGTTCAGTATGTACAAAGTTTTGTATCTCAAATTAAAAAATAATTTAGTGTTTTAAATCACAAAAAGAGTGTTTTAGAACCCTTTGTATTTAATCAGTGTCGTGTGTTTGTGTTCAGGTTGTAGCGCCGTATCAAACGCTGCTGAATCCTCTCAGTAAACTCAACGTGCTGAACAACTTCCACTCTCATTTCATCCTGGTGGATGATGGGACGGTTGGGAAATATGGAGCTGAAGTCAAACTCAGGAGAGAGCTGGAGAAACACATTAATCTGCAGAGAATCCATGCCCGTGAGACAGACACACACACACATACACACACACACAGATAAACACACATGTTAGACTCACAAACAGTCATAAGCATCTATTATCCTACAGTCATCGTTATGTTCCTCACTCTTCATTCAGACTCTTTGACATGTTAGAATTACAGTGATGTGATAAACTCAATAACACCCAAAGCAAGTAGGAGACAGTGATCATAAAATGGCAAAAATATAATTTGTGTTTGCAGGCATTGGTCAGGGCGTCCCAGTCGTGGCTCTGATCTTTGAAGGAGGTCCAAATGTGATCCTGACGGTGCTGGAGTATCTTCAGGAGAGTCCGCCGGTGCCGGTGGTGGTGTGTGAGGGAACGGGACGCGCCGCTGATATACTGGCATACGTACACAAGCAGACGGAGCAGGACGGGTATCAAACACACACACAATCATTTCTGTGTCATTGGAGCTTGATGAGATTCAGAGCTTGAGTTGCGATGAAGCATTTTATGTGTATGTCTGTTTGTAGAGCGCTGCCTGATGGAGTTGAGGCCGACATCATTGCGACAATCAAGAAAACATTCAACTTCAGCCAGAGCGACGCGCTGCATCTCTTCCAGACGCTGATGGAGTGCATGAAGAACAAAGAGCTGGTGAACACACACACACACACACACACACACACACACTGTATTTGGTCAATAAGCTCCGGTTTATGAGCGACACAGGCGTTACAGGTCCCGTCAGCTTTTGACCCTGGTGTGTGTGTGTTTCAGATCACAGTGTTTCCTGTGGGCTCAGAGGACCATCAGGACATCGATGTGGCCATCCTGAAGGCTCTGCTCAAAGGTCAGTGAGGAGCGACCCTCATTATCTGTGTGTGTGTTTGACTAATGCAGGCGTTTCTGCTGCAGATGAACCCAATCAGAACATCATCTCCTGAACCTCTGTCACACAAACACATGATTTTGGTTTGTTTTGTAAAATGGACCCAGAAAAACTTTTAGAAGAATCCTTTTATAAAATTATACAAATAATTTAGTCAATTTTAAGGATATTAAAATTTGTCATGATTTTATGTTCTAAAGATGTATGAAGGTGTTCAGTGTTTGGAGTGTCAGTGATGACAGAATGATGGTTTTGTCTTTCACCAGGTTGAATGTTGCGTTTGCTGCAGATTAAACGCATTCAGATGGTCAAACATTTACTGAAACACTTTATCAAAGTCTAAACTTCATCACGTCTCCTCTGACATCATCTTGTGTGTGTGTGTGTGTGTGTGTGTGTGTGTGTGTGTGTGTGTGTGTTTTTCACAGGCACGAATGCCTCTGCCTTTGATCAGCTGGTCCTGACGCTGGCGTGGGATCGGGTGGACATCGCGAAAGATCACGTGTTTGTTTACGGACAACAGCTGCTGGTACGTACGCATGTGTGTTTGTGTGCTGATAAACACAGAGAGAAACAATTGTGTCATGTTTGTAGTAAACACACACACTGTGACCTACTGACCTCTCAGCACATTCTGATACACTAACAAATGCTCTGATACTTTAACATGTATCATGTTTACATATTCTGTAAACTGTTTTCTGTAAAAATGAAAACGTGATGAACATTTAAGGAAATGTGACAATAGTATTGAAAAATAAAATGTGACCCTGGACCACAAAACCAGTTGTGAGTATCATGGGTATATTTGTAGCAATAGTTTCTTTTATGCCAAAAATCATTAGGATATTAAGTAAAGATCATGTTCCATGAATATATTTTGTAAATTTCCTACCATAAATGTATGAAAACTTAATTTTTGATTGGTAATATGCATTGCTCAGAACTTCGTTTGGACAACTTTAAAGGCGATTTTCTCAGTATTTTGAATCTTTTGCACCCTCAGATTCTAGATTTTCAAATAGTTGTATCTTGGCCAAATATTGTCTTATCCTAACAAACCACACATCGATGGAAAGCTTATTTATTCAGCTGAAATGAAAAATTACCCTTATGACTAGTTGTGTGGTCCAGGGTCACAATGACCAACAAATTGTAGCAAAAGAGACTTTTTCACCTAAAAATCATCATTGTCATCATTTACTCTCCCTCCAATTCTTCCAAACCCGTTTGAGTTTCTTCTTCCAAAAACAAAAGATATTTTGAAGAATGTTGGGAACCAAATGACATTGCACCCCACTGACCTTCTGTGACCTCATTGATACTCATTGTATGGACAAAAATGGATGTTCTTCAAAATTTTTACTTTTGTTGATGATTATTGGGTGAACTGTCTCTTTAGGTTTAGGTTCAATGTAAATGAAAGTTCTAGGCACTTGGTGTCAAAGTGATCTGAAAGTATTTAAGTGTGTGTGTGTGTGTAGGTTGGTTCCCTCGAGCAGGCGATGTTGGATGCATTGGTGATGGACCGTGTGGAGTTTGTGAAGCTCCTGATCGAGAATGGCGTCAGTATGCACCGCTTCCTCACAATCACACGTCTGGAGGAGCTGTACAACACGGTACACACACACGCACACACATATATATGCTGCCTCTCAAATTCTGAGTATAAACTGGTCAAATCAGAACATTTGTATTCTCACAGAAACAAACTCTAACCAATCCGACGCTCTATCACCTGGTGAGGGACGTCAAACAGGTAAAGCTGCTCGACTCTGTGTGTGTGTGTGTGTGTGTGTCTGACACCAAACTGCAGTCTGTGTGAGTTTAATCTCCTAGTGTTTTTTGGTAGGGTAACCTCCCGCCCAACTATAAAATCACCCTGATCGACGTGGGTCTGGTGATCGAGTATCTGATGGGAGGAACGTACAGGTGCAACTACACGCGCAAACGCTTCCGCATCATCTACAACAACCTGCACGGGAACAGTCGGGTAAATGAGCGCAGACAGAGCCCTTCTCAAATGGTCACATGAATTTTTCATTTATTTTTTTCTGTAATGTTTTAAAATCTTGTTTTTATCTAAAAATAGTTTCTGCATTTTAATTTTGCTTTATTACTGTTATTTAATTATTAGTCAGATAAGAACGAAAGATCTAATGCTTTGTGTCTTTCTGTTCATCTTGCGTTCTTCCTGTCTGTGTCTCTCTCAATCTGTCTGTCTGTCCATCCGTCATTCTGTCGGTTCTGTCTGTCAGCGTTCAGGTCGACACACGGCCAGCAGCTCCCACGAGTCCTTCAGCATTCAGGCAGATAAAAAAGAGAAAACGCGACACAATCACTTCATCAACACGGCTCAGCCCTACAAACCCAGGGTAAGACGAGTGTTGCTGTACCTCTCGCAGTGTTTGTGTTTTTGTCATACAGAGTGTGTATTTGTGCTTTAATCGATCCTTTTTTCTCCCTCAGCTGGATTCGGTCTCTGAGCAGCAGAAGAAGAAGAGTAAGGAGGAGGTGGTGGACATCGACGACCCGGAGACGCGCCGGTTCCCGTACCCCTTCAACGAGCTGCTGGTGTGGGCCGTGCTGATGAAGCGGCAGAAGATGTCTCTGTTCTTCTGGCAGCACGGCGAGGAGTCCATGGCCAAAGCGCTGGTGGCCTGCAAACTGCTGCGCTCCATGGGATACGAGGCCAAGAAGAGCGACGTGGTGGACGACACCTCCGAGGAGCTGAAGGAGTATTCAAAGTGAGTCTCTGTCAGTCAGTAATGTTTACCTGCAAAATGAAGAATCAAAGAATCAGTCTGAAAATGATTCTTTTGCCTTGAGTTTAGTCTCAGAGTGAGTTGTGAACATGGTGTTTTGAGGGTGTTAAGTGTTTTTGCGTCTGTCATCAGTGAGTTTGGCACGCTGGCGGTGGATCTGCTGGAGCAGTCGTTCAGGCAGGACGAGACGATGGCCATGAAGCTGCTGACGTACGAGCTGAAGAACTGGAGCAACTCCACCTGCCTGAAGCTGGCCGTGTCGTCGCGTCTCCGGCCGTTCGTGGCTCACACCTGCACGCAGATGCTGCTGTCCGACATGTGGATGGGCCGCCTGAACATGCGCAAGAACTCCTGGTACAAGGTAGAGCCGTCGCGCCAGCACCTGCGCTCACACCCTTGTGTGTCCATCCGTCCGTCGACTGACTGATGTGTGTGTTTGTGCAGGTGATCCTGAGCATCCTGGTTCCTCCTGCCATCCTCCTGCTGGAGTACAAGACCAAAGCGGAGATGTCCCACATTCCCCAGTCGCAGGACGCCCATCAGAGCATGGAGGACAGCGAGCACAACCTGCAGAACCCCGAGGACATCCAGATGGTACGGATGAAATATTAAATGTGCAATAACGTGCCTTCAACACCGTTCTGGTCACTGATGCTCGGAAATGGTCAATCTTTACGAAAGCGTGTGTTTTCTCATTGCACAATCAGACTGGCACAGATTGACAGATACGCTCTGATCTCTGTGTTTCTGTCAGGATGTGTTTAAAGAAGCCCGACTGAATGAGAACGCTGACATGAAGATCGAAACGGAGGTGCACGTGCGCTCCCGCCGCTTACCCATCACACGCAAGTTCTACGCCTTTTACCACGCACCCATTGTCAAGTTCTGGTTCAACACAGTACGTACAGCTGCTTTCTCACGCTGCGTGCGTGTGTGTGTGTGTGTGTGATTCCCAGCACTTGAAGTGTTCTGGTTTGTTGTTCCCATGTGATAATATCAGACACACTTGTTCCTGCATAAACTCACCGCGTTACACACAGATAAACATCACAGAACTAGTGGAAGGTTCACTAGTGACATTTCAACCAGACGCGTGTGTGTGTGTGTGTGTGTGTGTGTGTGGCAGCAGTTGATCATTCGTCTGTTGTTTTTCATGTAAACTGAAGGATTTGATGTGAATGTTGATGAATGATTAAAGATTTTCAGAAAAGTGAATAATGATTGTTTTGAGTGTGTGATCTGAATCATTATGATTCTTTGATCACACCAGTGCAATTCTTGTGCAATCGTACCAGACACAAAAGATGCATAATCACAGAAAAATGTAACTGTACAGATTTACTGTATGAAGCAGAATTTCACATAAGTTTTTGGATGAATGCATTAAAAGTCAAATGTATAATTGAGGCCTTGAGTGTGTGACGCAGGTGATTATGAGGACTGAACCTCATCTGCTGTTTATGTCTGTGATTATGAGGAGATCTGAGCTCCTTATGAAGGTCTTGGAGATCTCATCTGTCTAATGGTGTGTTTTGTGTGTTTTAGCTCTTTTATATCTGTTTCCTGATGCTGTATTCATACGTGGTGTTGGTGAAGATGGAGCCGCTTCCTTCTCCACAGGAATGGGTCGTCATTCTTTACATCTTCACGTTAGCGGTGGAGAAGATTCGAGAGGTTTGTGTGTGTGTGTGTGTTGTGTTGAGATGTGTTAACGAGGTATGTCAGAAATGTTTAATTATTTGAGCAGCATTCGTTACAATCCAGCTGAGCGTTTAACCCTGCCGTCTGATGATTGACTCGCCGTCACGCAGCTGCGCCGTCCTGCGAGCATGTGACTGAAGCGAGGGTCAGGAGGTCACATGTGTGTGTTGTGTGTTCATGTGTCATCAGTATATTCGTGTGTTTTCTCTCTAGATGTTCATGTCTGAAGGAGGCAAAATCAGTCAGAAGATTAAAGTCTGGTTTAGCGACTACTTCAACATTTCTGATTTTCTGGCAATCCTGATGTTCTTCGTGGGCTTCGGCCTGCGCTTTGGCTTGGAGGAGGTGCGCATCGCGGGCCGCATCGTGTACTGTCTGAACATCATCTTCTGGTACGTGCGGCTGCTGGATATCCTGGCTGTCAATCAGCAGGCGGGGCCGTACGTCATGATGATCGGGAAGATGGTGAGAAAACAGCCGTTCGGTGGTTGATTCCAGTCGCTCGTATCATCCGACATTGATCGCTCTCTCTAATCGTCCCGCAGGTGGCAAACATGTTCTACATCGTGGTCATTATGGTCGTTGTGCTGCTGAGTTTCGGTGTTCCTCGTAAAGCCATTTTGTACCCAAACGAGGATCCTTCGTGGACTTTGGCCAAAGATGTGGTGTTTCAGCCTTACTGGATGATGTACGGTGAAGTTTACGCGTACGAGATTGACGGTAAATTCCTGGAGTCTCGCACACACAGCCCCACATAATGAAGCATTAGTTCATAGCAAAGAAATTGGAGTAACTAGCATTAACACACTAATGCAGTGAATCTCATGAAACCTGTCAGGAATACGTTCTGCTCACACTCCCTAACCCAAACAAATCCACCCCTTTTGGCTTCATAGCATGCATACACCTTCCAACAAACAAACTAAAATTCTCACAGTCTGAATGCAGTAAAAGCAGAAAACAGGCTCATGTTTGCATTTCTGGTCTCTGACCATAATTCTGGCCTTGATTTGGCATCAAATGTCATGCATGTGAAAATGGGCTGAGAATTGAACAGATACTTGCAATCTGGTTCAGATTCAGACAGGAATCATGTGTTTCTGGTGTTTCTCTTCTGATTAAAGGAAAATACAAGACCTTTTCACCACACCAGTGATTCTCAAAATCAAAAATGCAATGAAATGCATCATATTTAGTGAGAAAATGTGATATAAATGAGCAAAACAAACTATTTTTGAAATCAGCAGCCCAGAAATGGTAAAAATCTAGTATTGGATTTCATTCAGCAAATATGATGTTCTTTCTTGGTTCTTTCTTTGTCATGATGATCTTGTGAGTGTGTGTGTGTGTGTGTGTGTTGGCAGTGTGTGCAAACTCGAGTGAGGACCACGCTAAAAAGCTGTGTGACACGGGTGTGTGGTTGACTCCGCTGCTGCAGGCCGTCTATCTGTTCGTCCAGTACATTCTCATGGTGAACCTGCTCATCGCCTTCTTCAAGTGAGTGACGCTCCGCCGTACGCTGTGTGTCTGTGTGAGCGTCTTCACGTGAACTGATCGTGCTGTTTCTCCTCAGTAACGTGTACATACAGGTGAAGTCCATATCCAACCTGGTGTGGAAATACCAGCGTTATCACTTCATCATGGCGTATCACGACAAGCCCGTCCTGCCGCCGCCGCTGATTCTGCTCAGCCACGCGGCATCTGTCCTGACGTCCATCTGCAGGAAGAGGAAGAAGGACAGCAGCACCTACGGACCAAGTAATGCACCTCACCGCTCGCACATCCGCTTCTGCTCGCGTCCGTCGCGTCGCGCTTTGACCGTTGTGGTGTTTTTCAGAGCTCTTCCTGACCGAGGAAGACCAGAAGAAGCTGCACGATTTCGAGGAGCAGTGTGTGGAGACGTACTTCCATGAGAAGGATGATCAGTTTCACTCTGGGAGTGAAGAGAGAATCAGACTCACGTCTGACAGGTACGAGTCCAGCGTGTGTATGATGGGATGTACAATGCTCGCGCATCACGGTCCAAAATGCAACACGGTGCGAGTAATCCTCTTTAGTGAGCAGATTAATTAGCACTTATTCACTTGAATTTAAGAAATGTTTGAAATAAATTCTTGAGATCTGAGTCTGAGAATGACATTTTCGGATCATTTACTGAAGGAAACATCCGTCACACGATTTCCTTAGTGGAACATTTACTGTCAGACTCTCTTATCTTTCAGCATCATAAATGAGTGTCTCTGTGACCTGCTGTTACTGTGACCTCCCACTGTCAGAGTGAAGGATTATATTTATATAAAAATACACTTTTACAGCCAGTCAGACACGTTTATGATTGGGAGATTCACTCCGTTCACTCACTCCGTTCAACGACCTTTGCCGTTCCTAAAATTATGTAATTTTTGTTGACATCTGAGGGATCTCTTGCTGTCTCTGATCCATGAGAATCAACCATTACAGAACCTCAAACAGTAGGTCGAGAGTTTGATTCCCAGGGAATGCATGAACTGAAAGACTGTTCACCTTAAATGCAGTGCAGATCTCTGTGGATAAAAGCATCTGCCAAATGGATGAATGTAAAAGTGAAACCAAAACTTAAACTATCCTGCTTTGAGCTCAAACAGTAGATCGTGGTGCTAGCAACGCCAAGGTCACAGGTGTGATTCCCAGGGAATGCAAGAGCTGAAAACCTTGAGTGCAAGTGGCTTTGGATAAAAGAGTCTGCCAAGTGCATGAATGTAAATGCGTAGCTTAAACTGTAGAGCTTGGTGCTGGCAAGGTCATGGGTTCGACTCCCAGGGAAAGCAAGGACTGATGTGTACCTCTGCCAAATGCATAAATGTAAATGTGAAACCAAAAGCCCCCTGGTACTGTGGTTATTTTCTGTAAAGCTGCTTTGAAACAATATCTATTGTGAAAAGTGCTGTACAAACAAACGAGAATTGGATTGAATTGTTTAACTGTGTTTTTTAGGGTGGAGACGATGTGTGTGCAGCTGAAGGAGGTCGGAAACAAGGTGAACTTCATCAAGCGCTCTTTGCACACGCTGGATTCTCAAATCGGACACCTGCAGGACCTGTCTGTGCTCACGGTGGACACGCTGAAGGCGCTGACGGCGCAGAGAGCGTCCGAGGCCAGCAAAGTGCACAACCAGATCACGCGTGAGCTCAGCGTCTCCAAGAACCTGGGGCCCGACGTGACGGGACACTCGAAGTCGAGCGCGCTGGTGCGGTGCAGCGTGGGATTCCTGCCTCCCACCGGCAGCATAGCGGAGTCTCTGTTTGGGGGCGTGGCCGAGGAGCAAGCCCTGCAGCGGCAGGGGGCGGAGCCTCCTCTCAGTCCCGAGGTCAGATCCTCCGGCCGCGCTTTACCGCGCTCGCGCTCGCACGCGCACTCCCCGCAGCTGCGGCACCGCGGACACCCTGCGCTCGAGGACGCGGGTCCCAGCAGCCTCGTCAGCGCGCCGGCGGCCGCGGCCACGTTCTTCGTCAGCACGCCGTCGCAGCTCACCGAATCGCACACGGAGCCGTCGCACGTCGCCGTGGAGTTCGGGGCCTTCGTGGGTGAGTATGAGGAGGAAGAGGAGGGTGATTATGGGACGTGTGATGAAGGCCCCCCAGTGGTGGTCGTGAGTGAGCCCGAGTGTGAGGGATACGTCAATCACGCCTTCACCGACGACGAAGACGACAGACCCGTCGCCGACCAGCCCGACAGAAACACGCCCCTGCCGGGCCTCCTTCTGGCCCCTGAGCACCGGCCCCGGGGACCCCAGCGCTTCCAGAGAGACGGCCGTTGCAGACGCGCGCTGAACAGACTCAGACAGAGGAGCGGAGGTTTGGCTTCGGTCCACCGCTGGGAATCGGGGAACCCCGCCCTAACCGTGACCCTTGACCCTCACCCCGTCCGCATGCCACTGTGTGTGTTAGAGAGGGTGAGACGGGTGACCTCTGACGGTGGTTTCATCTCAACCAGTTGCTTTTTACTAAATGTCCTTCGGGAGTGAATACAGGCCTGTCGTGTCCCGTGTGTGACTGCGGTAGACTAAACTAACCCGGGCTGGTGCTGGTTAGGGGTTTGGTTAGTGACTGGTTATGAAAGCTCAGTGTCATCCAAGGGAAACATTTAACATGGTGACCGTAATCCTCATGAATGAAGGTGTGGTACGTTCTGTAATGATTTGAGCTCACTTTCCCGTTTTTCTCCAAAGGTCACAAGGATGATCCTGAGGGTCAGAGGTCGTTCCCTAAAGAAGGTGCCGTCAGCGGCCGCCAGTCGAGTCCCTCCAGAAAGGCTCGAGAAGCGGTGCGTGTCGTTTTCTGAATGTTAGAGATGTCGTGATCCTCTCTGGCGCAGCTCAAACGCATGTTGTGTTTCTCCAGGCGGCGGCGCAGGGTCACATGCGGACGGTGAACTCGTACGCCGGTTTCACAGAGTTCGACAAAAACCCTTCGTTCCTGCATCCAGAGTCCAGTGAGTGTAAAAGGCAGCGTTACGCAACACAAGACGCTTTAAATATTAACCCTGATTCAGCATCATGAGTACTATTACAGTGAACGCTATTACACACGCTATTCTCCTGATTTGGTGTTGTTAAAACATCCTGTCTCTTATCTGTGTGTTTCAGCTCTCAGTAAGCAGGAGAGGACACGCGTGTCATTAGAGGACGTCTCTCGTTATGAGGATCTGCTGTTGGTCAGTCAAGCGCACAATAACACACAATCAGCATTCTCAACTTTGGTCCATGAGATCCATATTTAGCTCCAACCTTGATCAAACTCACCTGCTTGTAACTTTCTAGTGATCCTAAAGACCTTGATTAACTAGTTCAGGTGTGCTTGATTAGGGTTGGAGCTGAACTCTGCAGGAAAATGGATGTCGTGGGCCAGAATTGAGAACACCTGTTTTAGAGAAACAACATTCACTCAAACGCCGTAACTCTGTTTATCTTTCATTCTCAGGGGAAATCGGCACAATCCAGCAAACTGTGAGTAACTGTGTGTGTGTTAGTGGAATATTTTGACAACAAATAAAGAGATTGTGTTTTCAAGATTGAATGTTGCTTACTAGTAGGGTACAATAGGGTTAAACACACCCCAAAACAAAAATAAAAGTGCTTTTCACTGAGCCCAAAGTGTTTGATTGCAGAAAAATACATACATTTGTATTGAACATCTATGGAGCAACAGATTTTGTGTAAAAATAGATCATACAAGTTGTTTATTTTGCATGAAAAGTGTATGAGGCGGCAAGGGTGGCCTTTTACCCCCCACACACGGGCTAAAAAGGCACAGAGTGCTGATAAAAATACTTTAGCTTAATGTTTTTTTTTTGTTTTTTTTTTCTAAATGTCCAAGCATAATGTCAAAGTTAATACATGTTCAAAACAATCACTTTAGCAAAGTTTGTACTATTTCTGCTTATTTTGATAATATTTTTTTTGTTCAATAAATATGCTGTCATTAAAATATACATTTTATATGTAGAAACATTTTAAAATACAGAAAAAAAATCATTTAATCATTTTAAAATTCATTTTAGGATTCTGAAAGCATCAAAGGAGATCCCATAATAATTTAATATAGGTTTACAGTAGTAACAACAAATAATATTTTATTATATGATTAATAGCATTTTTTTTAATATGATGGTTTCATTCTAAACACAGTGATTATCTCTAAGACAGACACCCAACATAATATATGATATTTACCATCTGAATCTAACAATGTCATGTCAACAAAAGGAAAATTCAGCCTTCTGTTAATTATCATGTTAATTATTGTGCCTTTTAGCCCCAACAGCAGGGGCGCTTTTTACCCCAAATAACATACTTTCACACATTCTTTCATTTTTTAAAAAACTGTTGCTTTAATTCTCTTGAAACTGATAATCGTTAAGACATTTGTCTCAAGATCTATTGAATAATTTTAGCGATTCTCATTTGCTAACTAAATCTACAACATTTTTGAAAACGTCAAATATTAGATCAGGTAGATTGCATGTAAGTGCAATGCAAGTTGCTTTGGATGAAAGCATCTTTCAAACGGATAAATGTAAATCTAGTGTTTTGAACAGGTTTCTATGAGGCAGGGGTGTCTCCAGGAGGGCCACAGCCCTGCACCGTTTACATTCAACCTAAATACACACCTGATACAGCTAATCAAGTCATTTAGGCTTAATTAAAAAACTACATGGTATAGGTGTTGGAGCAGCGTTGGAAATCAAAAATGCAGGGCTGTGTCCCTCCATGAACTGAGTTTGACATCTGTACTGTAAGGGGTTAATTTTGGGTTAATCATTATCTGATAGAAAATTCTGTAAGTGTATGAGATGAGCTCACTGATATAGTCAAACAAATGTGTGATTTACTTTATCTTGTTTGTTTCTCTGGTGTTCAGGAGTCCAGGAGACGACATCTCAAACAGTGAGTGTTTCATCACATCTAATGATTGTCTGATCCACAAACATCATGACAGCTGAATGATCCTGGCTTTAGTCTGACCGCTGTGTGTGTGTGTGTGTGTGTGTGTGTGTGTGTTTGTGTGTTTCAGCGGGTCTGTACGCCGGTCGACACGCACACCTGGCCACGCGCAAGGACTGTAAGTCTGACCCCTGCTGGTTTCTGTCAGCGCTGCACTGACACATACAGTACTGCACTACACTGATAGCATCAGGAGCATGGTAATACTGTGGTATTTTGTATGTTGTTCTGCTCATTCTTTGCTCTGTGTGTCTGTGGAGCAGCGATCGGTTCTCCGTTCAAGCCCATGGAGAGTTATCAGTATTCAGGTCAGTGTTTCTGTCATTCCATCCAACGAAAGCATAAATGTGTCCTGATTCAAACCCGACCCACCACGCTTCACCCAAACAAAGACTGTAATGAGAGCGTCCGAGGCGTGGTGGTGTGGGTTTGAATCGGGCGTGTGCAGCGGCTCCTGTGACGTGTACTGACATCAGCCCTGTGTGTGTGTGTGTGTATTAGCGGTGGAGCGTAATAACCTGATGCGGTTGTCTCAGAGTATTCCATTCACCCCAGTGCCCCCTAGAGGTAAGACGCAACACTGCCCTCCTGCCCTGCTGTCTCTCTCTGTCCCATCAGGCTTTGCTGTATTTCATGTAGTTCTGGGCGGCGTGACGCTAGAATGTGTCGGGTGATACGGTGCATATCACAGTAAATATATGTCACTGATTTTTACATGTGAGAGAAGAAACATGGAGCGATGTGAAAATACGTCACAGACAAGTGTGACCCTGGAGCACAAAACCAGTCTTGAGTATCACAGGTATATTTGTGGCAATAAACAACAATACGCTGTATGGGTCAAAATGATCACATTTTCTTTTATGCTGAAAATCATTAGGATATTAAGTAAAACTCATGTTCAATAAACTATTTTTTGCAATTTTCCTGATGTAAATGTATCTCAACTTAATTTGTGATTAGTAATATGCATTGCAAAGAACTTAATTTTGGCAAGTTTAAAGGTGATTTTCTCTTTTTTTTTTTTTTTTTTGCACCCTCAGATTCCAAATTTTCAAATAATCTCAGCCAAATATTATTCTGTCCTAACAAACCATACATCACTGGAAAAGTTATTTTATTGAGCTTTCAGATTAGGTATAAATCTCAATTTCAGAAAATTGACCCTTAGGACTGGTTTTGCGGTCCAGGGTTGCAAATGTCTGAAGATTTTTTGAATCAAGATTACTTCACTTGAACATTGACAGAAGATATGAAGTCTTGATTTCTGAGGAACTGATCAAATTAAAGTAACTTTAATGATTAAAACATTAAAAAATAACCTGTAAATCTTCATCAAATGAAACAAATCCAAATCACTAACAGAAAATATTGTCAACATTCAGCTCAGTTCAGTGTTGATTCGGTTCAGTGTAGTTCAGTAACAATCAATAGAGTTTGAATCATTATTCTTTGTCTGCTTTGAGTCTTTAGTTTTGGACTCATAAATCTGTTTTCACACCGATTCATTTGATATGATTCAGCTGATCTTCTGCTTGGGTTCATCAAATTGCGTTAAATCAGATGAAGCACCTTTTATTTTTAAAAGACTGAATTCAATCGGAACCATTTATCATCAAATTTCCAACCACTAAATTTTAGCGTGACAGAATTGTTTGATGTAAGGTTTGGTTTGCGTCGCCCAGCCCTACGGTGTATTTGTTTGATCATACGGTGTGGTCGTGACGTCATTCGTGGCGTTTCAGCGAGACGTTGTGGCGTTTGCGTGTCGTACAGGTGAGCCGGTGACCGTGTACCGTCTGGAGGAGAGTTCTCCCAACAGCATCAATAACAGCATGTCGTCGTGGGCTCAGCGCGGCCTCTGCGCCAAGATCGAGTTCCTCAGTAAGGAGGAAATGGGCGGCGGCCTGCGGCGGGCGCTGAAGGTGCTCTGCACCTGGTCCGAGTACGACATCCTGAAGCCCGGACACCTGTACATCGTCAAATCCTTCCTGCCTGAGGTGGTGAACACCTGGCAAAGCATTTACAAAGAGGACACGGTCCTGCACCTCTGTCTCAGGGTACGAACACACACAGCATGTGAGAGAATGTAAACTCTTGTTTTAGTGCAGCGCTTGATTGACAGGCGAGTAGGCGGTCCTTCACCTCTGTCAGGACGGGTTAAATGTGTGTTTGTGTTGTGAACAGGAAATTCAGCAGCAGAGAGCAGCTCAGAAACTCACGTTTGCCTTTAATCAGATCAGACCCAAAACCATCCCATACTCACCCAGGTACTGACGCACACTCACACACCTTCACATGCGGGAGTGTTGAGGATGTGGCTGAAGCCGGCGTGTGTTTCTGCAGGTTTCTGGAGGTGTTCCTGCTCTACTGTCATTCTGCCGGTCAGTGGTTCGCCATCGAGGAGTGCATCACCGGAGATTTCCGCAAGTTTAATAACAACAACGGGGACGAAATCGTCCCGACCAACCTTCTGGAAGAAACCATGCTGGCCTTCAGCCACTGGACGTACGAATACACGCGAGGAGAGCTGCTCGTGCTCGACCTGCAGGGTTTGTGTCTCACTTTCAACTAAACAAGGAGCCTCAAGGAGCTTCGGTGTTAGTTCAGAGTTGAAATGATGGTGTGTTTGTAGTGAATGACCTTTGACTGATCTCTCTCTTTCTGTCTAGGGGTCGGTGAGATACTGACAGATCCGTCAGTCATTAAGAGCGGAGAGAAAGGGTGAGAAACACAAATGAAAATAACCCCTATTTTAAGAATATAGACGTTAATCAGGGTAGCACCTAATGTCATTTTTGCAGTAATAATACCAATTGGTGAGAGACTGATGTACAGTGAATTGTACTGTTGTCTGTTAGAACTTGTGTAGACCCATTCGTACTACTTGTGTCACCTGCAGCTGCATGCGCATAGTGGTTGCAGAAACAAGTGGAGGTAAACGGGTAAAATCTATGGAATAAGTGGGAAAAAAAAACAATTTTTGTGCCTTTTGATGCCAAAAGCGGAATGCATATAAAAAGAAACTGTCATCAGTTAAACGTAGACAATTAAACGGGCAAACTATGGATGAAAACTGCTATGATTGCATGCATTTGAAAACAATAGGTCTACATAATATTCACACATGCTGTTCATAGTATTTATATTAGCTCTACAGTTACAGCATGATATCATATTATTTTAAACCCATTACTGTTAACGTTTTACATTAGGGTTTAGGAAAGGTCAATGAGCCGAGATGCAAACTCCGGTCACCTGTAGTGAAATGTTGCTATATGTCTTTGCACTAACCACAAGGCTATCGACGAGATTTTACGTAACATTTATTTATTTTATCTCCTAGTTCGAACTTTATAACTTGATTTAACTCCGCAATAGCGAGTTTGTCAGTTCTCAGGAGAAAGGGAGAATGACGAGTTCTTTTTATCTTATCAGAAATCGTAGGATTTTGAAAATAACATCAGAATTTTGAAATATAAACTCGACTGTAACTAGATTTACCCTTTTTTTTTTTTTTTTTTTTTTTTTTTTTTTCCCCTTTTATTCCATGGCTCCATAGACTGCTACTTAAAAACCGTCATATTCTGTAACCAGACGAGCTCTGCCCGCAAAATCACGTCATCACTGTCTGCAAACACTGAGCTGGTCTATAATATTCTAGAGTTTATTCATTTCATTTTTATGTGTTTGACTGTCAGGTCTTACGATATGATCTTTGGCCCTGCGAATCTCGGTGACGATGCCATTCGAAACTTCCGCGCCAAACATCACTGCAACTCCTGCTGCCGAAAACTCAAACTTCCAGGTGAGTTTAGTAATCGCTGAACAGAACGACGTTAGAAAACCTGCGGCCAAAGTTACATCACGCCAATGCTGTGTCACAAGGAGGCAGGAAGCATACGTAACATTATTCTTTTATCTATTTGTTTTGTTGTAGCATTGAAATATAAACAAATTTGATTTTTAAAATTCTGTTTGTATCTTTTTAGATGATTGTAGGTGGATATAGTTTAGCATTTACTTCAAGTTTTGTTTTAAGTTTCAGCATGTTTGTGTTGTTTTCGTAAGTGAATTCTCGTCTGTATCTGGCAGTTTGAAATGAGTTTTTTGCGTTTGTCGTCAGATCTGAAGCGGAACGACTACACTCCCGATAAACTGACGCTGCAGCACGACCCCTCGGAGGGCCCGTCCCACTCGCCGCCCACAGGGGGCGCCGCTAAAGAACAGCGCCCCTCGATGCGCTTAATGCTGTGAGCCGCACGCACACACCAGCACACACTCACGTCACTGGAAACGCTCTTCGCGAGACAGAAACGAAGACACGGTGTGTGCGGAGGACGTGAGCGTGCGTTTTATGTAAACGCGTCGCCTCCGAACAAACGAACAGATGCAATCTAGAGATGTTTTAATAAGTCACATTTTATCCTGTACAATTATAACAGGGATTATCAGCTTTTCAAAGTATTTTTTAACGTTTTTATGTCTGTATGAAAATTATAAAGTGGTTAATAACTGGTACAATATCACTGTATAAAGTTAAATATTTATTCTAAACTACGACAAGTTGCCTTGTATAAAATAAAAGCAATTTTACATGTGCTGTCTGTCACTTTTTGGAAAGAACACTTGCTCCTTATCCTATTATTGGATTTTGTACAGAGCTGTATGCCAAGAGAATGTTTTTATGTACAGAGCTGTATGAATGCATTTACGGTTCAGACTTCCTATGTGTTTGAATCTCGTGTCGATTATGGGCAGATTGCAATGCAAGCGACGGCGCGGCGTGTGTGTGTGATTTCATTGTGCTGACCACTGAAACCAGTCCACGCAATCAAGACTCACCTTTATAATGTTACAGCGGTACTTTTGTCCTTTATTGTCGTCAGAGTATCGTGTGAGAGTGTAATCTAGTGTATCTCATAGATACATTTATCTGGCACGATTCTATCAGCTAAAACATGAGAATATTTGATGCTGGGGATATTATATTAATGGATCTGTACACATTTTTTTTTACTGTATATTTAATAAAACACTGAAAAATCACCCAAAAGTCATTTATATTTGTTTCCTCGAACTACAAAATCCATGTAGTTTCAGCTTCTGTGGTGTGTTTGTGATTTATGGTGATGATGTGTTTGTATAAGTTCATTAGGCCTGACCCATGACCTGAACTCTTATGTTTAGGGTCTTATTTTCATGTTTCATAATATTTAATGAATTTGTGCACTTTAAACACTTTTATTTAATTCAGGGTTTTTTATTGCTGTGTGTCATCATGTATGGCTTGCACAACATTTTTTAAACGAACTTGATAAACCTGAATCTATAACGATTATTAGCGTTTATTATAATCGCTCTGCTGTTTAATCTGAATTTTTTTTAATCCTCGAGCTGCTAAAGTCAAATTCTGATTGTCTGTCAGTGTTTTTATCGTTCATGTGCTGTAAAAGAGAAAGAGAAAAAAAAATCCTTACACTTCGCTCTTCTACAGTTAAAACGATCATTGAAGCGTTTATTATTTAACGATTATTTATCGTTATATCGCCCTTGGCATTAACAGTGTTTTAGTCCGTTTGTCCGACGTACCGTTCATCGATCTATTGTTGTAGACGTCTTTGGATATTACTCAAAATTTCTCGAAGCTTTACAGACTAAAACAGTTTCATCGACATTTTAAAATAAAATCAAACAAGCGCGCGAACAGTGTCGTTCGTCGGAGATCACCATGGCAACCGCAAAACGCGGGAGAGAGCTGTCGCAATTTCTTCAGTGCATTGTTTGAAACTCTTGATTAAAAAAAAAATAACTAAATGCTCTAATGGAGCCAAAATAACCTGAATTGCTAGAAACCTCAACAGACTTTCAACAACAGTTGCAGATCGCCATCGTTAACTTTGTGCTGCTATTACTCGCTCTTTAGTGTGTGTTTGTGAAGTAAAAGTACCTCAGAGAAAATCCTGTCGACGGAGAAAAACCGCCAAGAGGTTTTCCCTCAAGATTAATATGTGAATGGAATCATCCGATCACTGCACAAACAATCAGGTAAGTTACCTTTAGACAAAAACAGAACAGAAACAAACCATGTACTGCCTCTGGTGACGTTTCTTGGACGTTTAGCCGCGCTAATGGCGCTGCTGACAATATTCGATCAACAGCTGGAAACTGTTCTGTAAAAAGTCAGCAAATGCAGAAAATCTCTTCTGTTCGTGTTATTAGCTTCTCTCGTGTTACCTCATTAATAACTTTATCCCTCATTTAAAATTTGATTTGGATTAATTGAATAATTGCTAATTGAATACATGTAAATGTTAGTGTTTTGACACATAATTATGTACGTTACTACATCACCAGTACGAGTCCAAAACTATCAGTGTAACAAGTTACTGTGATCCACCACAGAACGTTTACTAGCAGCAGGAAGATTATTTCATGTGCAGTCACTTAGGTTTTAATTGACCACAAAAAAAAAAAAAAAACAATTAAACTTTTCAGTTTGGAAAAATCATACTAACATACACATGTTCAGTAAATGTCTTATGGACGGATGGTTCTGTCAGCTGGTCTAAATCGCCCTCACACTGACCCGAACAAACCTGCTGAACGCTGCTCAGGATTGAAAGACTGACAGGAAACTAGTCTAGTTTGTCTCACTGTTTCTTATAAGACAACAGAAGAATGAATGAATGTCATTATGTTTTGACAGGAAGACTCTCAGCAGGTCAAAAGGTCAGTAGGTGTTGGCCGAGTCACGCGGCGGTTTGAAGATGATCTCGAGAAACACCAGAACCTTCACACGCTCTGTGGACACCAGACACATTCTCAACAGGTAAACACACTCACATGAAACACATGAAGTTAAAAAAAAGTCATCAGTTGCAGAATCAGAGACAGATTTTTCACCTTCAGATCAGCGGATTTTAGAACACATTCATTCATCATGTGTTTCAGAGTAACAAGGTTATTAGCTGAATAGTTAGATTACTTGAAACCAGTGTATCTGCTGGGTGGTTTATTAGCAGAACTGTAGACTAGTTACAGTTGCCAAGCAACATAACTTAACGATATTCATCTCTAACTAATGTGAAATTTCCTGCTCATCCACCATATTTCTGACCATCAGCAGCCGAACGCTGGTGAAAATAAAAACACATGAACAGATACCAAGAGAACCTGAGTTTGATCCACACCAGGTCCTGAAAAGGGTTTTACAGATCTTGGTTAGCACAGACCAAATCTAACATTCACACGTATTTATATTTCATACAAGGTTCATCTCTGTTTACTAGTCTGCATATATATGATGAATGAGTGGAAGACTCGCATGACCAAAACAGATGAATGCTGATAACTGTAGGCTGTTTATAAATATATCATCTTTGCACATTAATATAGAACATATGTCACATTTCCCTGGCTTTTTACATCGGCTTTAAACGCAGCTCATCCAATCAGATTTTACAGTAAAAAATGTTTTATAAATCTTGTTCAACACACACAGACCCACAATCCTGCTACTGTAGAGCCACAGATACGTTCATACTGTAAATACAGTCGGACTCAAGCACACGTGTGTTTACGTCTGTTTATTAATGTATGTATAAGGTTTATAGGCTAATACATGGATTTAAAGAATGCGCTTAGTATTATAAGAAACCAGTTTAGAGAATCACTCAGTCAGTCCATCGGAAGCTCATGCCACAGTGAGAGATGCTGCCGAACGGCGGTGACGTGTCGCCGCTCGATTCAGAGTGTTAGTACAGACGTGTGTGCGATATGACGACGTCAGATCTATGGCTAATGCGGCTGTGCTGACTGTAGTGTCACTGATGGGCTCTAATGAAGTCGTTTCAGTCTCAGTCTGATGAGGGTTATTGCACTGCTGTGATTAGTGGATCCCTGAACACTAGCCTACGGAACAGGGCTCAAGCTGCGCGTAACGCTGGAGGATACTTACTTCTGGACTGCGGTTTAGTACGTGTGAACGTCATGACAATGACGAGTGGGTTTGTGAGTGATTTTCTATTTTTTTATGTTATATGAAAGGAACAATCAGCTGAATTTTCTCATCCAGAGCCTCCGCTGCTTTCGGATCCAACAGCGCGGTTATATTTGGTCACCATATAAATAAATGCGCGTCTAATGAGCGGTTGGGATTATAGTGCGCGTATATTGACGTCTAATCTCGCATGGCCCGTCTAAATGACATCAAGTCCAGCCGTGAGTTCGGAGAGAGCAGGCCGACGCTCCCGTGTTCAGACTCCTGCTACAGTCCTACAGGAATACAGAACCGCCCACTGAGAGAGAGAGAGAGAGATAGAAAGACAGAGAGAGAGAGACAGAAAAAGAGAGAGACGTTCCCTCAGCAGAAGTGTCTATCAGTCCTCACCCAAAGGGCTTTAGCTCCGCCCACAGCTGCATGTCAAACATGCGTCAATCACCCGGTCACCGTGGTGACGGCCCGTCTCTGTCCCTCATAGAGAGGAGTAGAAGAAGAT
Organism: Labeo rohita; assembly: GCF_022985175.1. Classification (NCBI taxonomy): domain Eukaryota; kingdom Metazoa; phylum Chordata; class Actinopteri; order Cypriniformes; family Cyprinidae; genus Labeo; species Labeo rohita. Next base: position 156,493 of record NW_026127208.1, on the reverse strand, counting down.
GTAGGCGGCCGCCGAGCGGACGGAGGCGGCGGAGATGTCGGACACCTCGTGATCGTCAAACTTGTACCAGCGCTGCTTGATCGGGTTCTTGCAGTAGGCAGTGTAATGACCGCCGTCCATCCCGCCGTAATGATTCTGCGGAGGAGACGAGACGTCACAGATCTGTCTGAAACACGTTCACGTGTGTGTGTGCGGTCGTGTACTCACAGACACAGCGTACAGGTTGTACTTCTTCAGGTTTTGTTTGGGTCCGATGACGTACTGCGACATGTCCAGATTATCCAGCGGGAAATCCACCAGCGTCTGCAGCTTTTCCCGCCACCGGCCGTCGTATTTAAACCTTACATACACACGCAAACACGCTTCACATGCTGCTTTATATGATATTAAAGCGCTGCGCTGAAACGCCACACGTCACTCACCGTTTCAAGTGTACGAGTAAAATGGGAGGAACTTTCCAGATCTGCATCTTCTTGATGGCGTCTCGGTGCGTCTTACAGTGGCGGCAGTAGAAACGATTGCTGTCGGTCAAACGCTCCTCTTTAGAGAAGAGCTTAAGGCAGTCCTGTACAAACACACAGCAGCGTGAGAACAGCACAGATGATCACTAGAACTATAATGTCTTAATCTGAGATTTGATATGCTTGTGTGAGTAATCAATATGAATATAAAATAATATTTTATTTATTTATTATTATTAAAAATAGTAAATGTTAAATTAATATTATTATACAATTATTTTAGTCTGAAAACTGCTTGGAGGCAGGTCTATAAAAGCTTATTACAAATCTAGTGAAATAGGTTGCATGTTCTGCATTAAAAAAAAATGCACTTTATAACTAGTGATGCACCAGTTCGCCCATGAACTGGAACCGTCTGGGTTTTGCGTGATCGACAGCTGCACGCTTTTGTTTTATTTTGGCCGATCTCTATTCCGGACTGGCACACAAAACTACTTGCAATCATTTCCCAAAATGCCATTTGTGTGTACATTTTATGAAGTCTGTAACAAGGATGTTAACAGAGGCCAAGAACTCTGGAGACAAGAACACAGACAGGCCAGGAGTTTAGGTGGATCATTTACTAGGGTTGGGACGATAAATCTTCCGAATGCATCTCGATTCTCTTCGGAATAGATTCTGAGCTCAGATTTTAACAGCAGATGGCGCTCTATTCTGTGTAAATGAACACAGTGCTGCACTTCACACATTTTTTATTTGAATTAAATCACAGCCTTTGTGATGTGATAATCCCTAAGCCATATCATTTTATCACTGGATTCTGATGAATCGTTCAGCCCTAATGCACGTCATTGATTTGGCACAGTGTGAACACAGGACCGCTGAGGTCCCATAGATCTAGAGTGTGTGTGACCTGTAGTGAGCACTTGCTGCTGGGCGTCATCTCCAGCGTCAGGTACATGAAGGTCTCGAAGGTGCGGGACTTGTGCTGGCAGCTCATGCACTGAACCGTAGACTTGAACTGGCCCTGGAACAGAGCCACGATGATGGACTCGTTCAGCAGCTTGTGTTTGGACCAGGCCAGGTCTGCAGCGCTCACGTCATCCAGATGATCGATGTCCTCTTCCTTATAACCGCGCCGTTTATCCGCCTGACAGACAGAACGAGAGAATGTGCGTCTTTATCGTGAGGTGCATCGCTCCTGAAGAACGAGCTCTTGTTCTCGGCGCCGTACCTTATTGAGATCCTCGTGCAGGCCGTCCATGAGGAACAGCAGCAGCTCCTGTGAGTCCTGGTGCTCGTAGCTGGAGAAGCGGTTGTTGATTTTACAGATGGTGCCTTTAAAATCCTGAGGGCTGATCATTTTGTACTGTCCCGACCACAGCGCCTTCATGATCACGCTGAACTCCTCGGCCACCTCGCCTTTATGACCCAGAATATTGGCCCTGCGAAACACACAGACACTCTGATTCGCACTGAATGTGATCGTTTTATCAGTGACCCCTGAATGACGGATTACCGGTTAATGTCGTCCTGATAGAAGTTCCTGGTGAAATAGTCTGCCATGGCGACCGTGTTACACAGGCACTGGAGGATGGAGTTCATGTAGCAGGTGTTGCCGAGGTTACGGAGGCCCGTTAGTAACGGCCCCTGACCTCCGAACACCGGGTTCAGGTTCCGGATCTTAGCCGCGGACGGCCGCGCGATCTCCACTTTAGTGTAAGCGGCAGCGGGTGTCAGCGGCCTGAGACAGAGACACAAACACACATCAGCACATTTGTGAGGAACTCTGTCTCTGTGTGTTTGCATTTACATATGTGTTTCTGTGCATGTTCAGGTGTGTGTGTTCAGTGTTTGTGTGCATTTCCGCATGTTTGTATGTGTTTGCATTCTTATGTGTGTGTGTACGTACTTGTTTTCTCTGTTGATGGTGGGCACAGCTGCAGGTTTTCTGCTGATCTCAGCGCTCAGTTCCTGGCTGATATCAGGAGACGAGTACGAGCGCTTGAGTTTGGACTGCTCTCTCTCCCGCTCCTTCTCCCTCTCGCGCTCTCGCTCCTTCTCTTTCTCCGTCTCGGCCGGCGGCGGCGGTTTGGCTTTAACGACGCTGGGCTGGATCTGAGGGGTGTTGACCTCCGGAGGGTACAGGTGCACGCGGTTGGTGGGAGAGTGGTAATACCGGTAGGTGCCCGTTACAGTGTCCAGAAACTGCAGAGCAGCTCAGCGTTAGAAACGCCAGTGAACAACAACAACGACACAAGAAACACCTGCTGCTGTTCTTACCTTCATCCAGCCGTCTGGGAGCCCAGGGACCATTCGGCCCATCTCCTCACTGTGTGCTCGCGTCAGCGGCTCCCTCTGGAACACACACACACGTTCCTGTTTCAGCGTGTGATGTAATTACACAACACAAGGGGTGTGTGATATTTATCATCTATAATTACTGTTTTAACAATATCATTATCACATATGTCACTTTCTCTGCAAAAAACAACAAAAACACGCCTTGCACACACTTTCAACGTGTGATGTGCCCTATATTATTGTCATTCGAATTTTATAAGTTGCAGGCCGTCCTGATGCTGCTGAGTGTGTGAGTGTGTGTGTGTATATGTGTGTGTGCGCGTGTGGTCACTCACAGTGCTGAACGGCGCAGGTGAATCCAGCGACATGCTCTTCATGGCGGCGTCCAGCGGCACATCCTTCTGTGCTTTCTTGGCCTTCTCGTCTCTCACACTAACCTGATCCTCCTCTTCTGCCGTCTGTCTCTCCAGTTTCTTCCTCTCCTGCTGTTTCTCCTCCTCCTTCTTCTCGTTCTGTTCTTGCTGATGTCTCTCGGCCGCCTCTCTCTCCTCTCGGGCTCGCTGCTCTTTCTCCTTCTCCTCCTGGGCTCGTTTGCGTTGCTCCTGCTCTTTACGGGCTTTCTCCATCAGACTGACGGTCTCGGCGTGGATCTCCCTGCGCTCCTCTTCGCTCAGAGCTCTGGACGGGTCCAGCGTGGGTTTGACCGAGCGGTCGGGCATCACGGGGCCGTTGTGTGTAGCAGTGCCGTTGCTGGCTGAAGGCTCATCGCTGAGCTTTGCGCTCGATGCCGGTTTCACCGCTGGTTTTTTGGAGCGGTCGACCTGCGTTCAAAGGAAGCGTTAGTGAGCGTTTGTGTGAATCGCTGAGCGCTCTGATCCAGGTGTAACTCACCTGTGGAGTGTGTCGGGGCGAGGCGGCGGGTGGTAAGGTGATGGGCGTCACAACGGCATCTGTCTTTGCTGGTTGTGCGAGCGGTGCGGGTGTGTTTGCGGGCGGTTCCGCAGGCAGTTCCGCAGGTGGCTCCGGGTCCACGGTTCTTCCGTTGAGCTGCGCAACTGCCGGCTCCTCACACACGCTCACGGGTTTGGGCTCCTCCAGCGACGGGTACGTGAAGTTCACTGAAATGGCAGCACTGATCAGCATGGAGAACGTTCACACGAAGAACAATAACTATAACAGGAATTATATTAGCATCCACACCCACAAAATAATGTAATAATCTGTTTATTATGAGCAATGCAGTTTTGTCATCTGTCGTTTTGGATTCTGAGGAAAATTCGACTTAATTATTCAATCCAAGACAAATACAAAACCTCTTCCCATTTAGAGCACTTGTGCATTTTTAGATAATCAATGTTGTTCACAAATTCTAACCACTAAACTTTCTGTTGGTGCAAATTAAATCATTTTTAATATCCGCAATGCATATTAAGATATATTAGTGCATGATATGTCATCTGATGTGAGACTCACGCTGTGGCAGTGTGCTGGGCGCCTGCTGTCGGGGTGGTTTGACTTTAGCGTTGCTGGTGTACATTGGGTAAAAGAGCAGCCAGTTGTCGTATCCTCCCTCCAGCACCAGCGGCTCGCTGCGCAGGATCGTACTGCTGTCCCACTGCGCGCGCACACACACACACACACACACACGTGCGTTAGATATGACACACACTCGCACACTGAGCTGGAGATACACTGTCAGCCCTACAGTACCTTGTAGAGAGCATCCTTCAGACTCTGTAGAGTGGTGCCCAGTTTGAGATCAGAGACGCAGCTGAACCAGTCCAACAGAACCACGTAATCCACGAACCCGCGGCGCTTCCAGTCGTCCAGAGACACTGCAGGAAGCTTCAGCTCGATCTGATTCACCGTCACCCTGACCATTAGCAGCACATTACAGTATTCAATATTCATATATGAGTGAAAGAGATTACACAAAAAGATAACATAGAGGGCGGGCCTTGGTTCTATCTGCGATATAATCGACTGGATGTTGAGATGTGGGCGTGGCTCTCAAAAATAGAGGCGGATCAGACTGTTGAACGCTGTATGTATGTTGTAGAAACAGAGTAAGGATGAGGATGTGTAACTGGCACTGAGTGTGGTGTCTGTGTATCTGTGCAGGAGTGAGATTCACCCCGGACTGATGGCTTCCTCAGGAACGCTGATGCACGTCTGAGACGGCACGCATATCTGAGACTCCTCAAAGTCCTGCCTGGGCCGTGCGTCCATCACCAGCACGCTTATATTGGGATCAGTCATCAGCTGGAACAGATCCTTAGCGCTAATGCTTCCTGATGGGACGGAAAACACGCGTCACAAAACAACAAACGCACAGAGATGCGTGAAAATCCAGCAGGAGATACGGTACCTTTATCACATCCAGTCTTACTGTTATTGGGCTCCTCTTTAACCTGCCATAAAAACACACACAAACACACGACAACAAAATGAATTATTAACAAATCACTTCAAAACATACATCACGATGGCCTGTGAACTTTGAACATTGACCTGCTTAACGGATCAAGTGCCAGATGCTAGTTAAACTACACCACAGATAAAAAATTAAAAGTCAAACATGAGATTAAAAATATATGTCACTCTTATATTGCCCCTTTTTTTAGCTACGGCGGGTCAGATAAACTCGTCACATGTTCAAGCTCATGGTCATTTTGCATTCAGCTGTAGCTGAAACTGGCTCACAATGCAGGTTGGTTTGTGTAATCTGAATTGATGTTCTTTTGTTTTACCACAATACAAGTTATTCAAGCATCATAAAGTTTCATAAGTTTATTATCTGCAGCAGAGTGTGTGTGGATGATACACCAAAGTTGATCAAATCCAATGATGAAACAACGCAAAGTGATGTTTTTTTCAGGCCAGTAGCATTACAGCACCTTCTTATTGTTTTTCTTCTCTGAAGCTCCTCTCGGTGAAGCAGGCCCATCTTTTTTCGGTTCTTTCTTCTCGTCGAATCCTTTCCTCCTTTCTCTCTTTCTCTTCTAGCTTTTTCCGCACTTCTACTTCCTCATACCTGAGAGGACGACGCAAGCAGAACAAAGTGTTTGTGAGACAGAACAGAGAGAGTGTGTGTTTACACTTGGACTAACATCTGCCTCAGGACAGATCAATAGATGATTGACATGTGAGTGGGTGGGGCTTTGATGTTTTCTGTGATGCATCTGAAGTCATTAGAGTTCACACTACAGCTGGGATGTGACTGAATGTGATTTGAGAACAGTTCACACCTGTATTTAGCACTGAACATTTGTGATCGGAACATTTGAGACAGATGTTAATAGCAGGTGTAAATGGATCCACTGTGTGTGTGTGAGAAACACTGACCGAAGCTTCAGACTCTCTGAAAGTTTCTCTGCCTCCTCAATAGCCTTTTTAAAACTGGTTGGTCCAAGCATAGACAGGAAAAATTCCTGAAAGCAGTGAAACGACAAGAGTCACTGACACGACATGTAACTCAAACCTGTTCACAACATCTGAGTGAAGACTTTTTACACCATTAGACTTATAGTTGGACAAAAAAATAAATAAAGTAATGCTATGATCTCATCCTCAGTGTTCACATCTCCACCACTTAAAAACTCCCATAATGCACTAGCGGCTCTACCTGCTGCTGCTTGAAGTCCGGTCTCTTCTTGATGAGGTCATAGACCGCCAGATACTTCATGTACAGGACGTACGCTTTCTCCTCATCGCGGTCCAGACGACACTCCTCAGCCGCTTTGAAGATCTTGCAAGCGCTCTGGACGTAACTGAAACACACAAACTCACATCAGGGTCTGCTGATCTGATCTGATCCGAGTTTCCCAAAAGCATCGTGAGCGAAGCTGATCGTACAGAGCGCTGGTGCCAGTGTTTCTACCATCTGCTTTTGCTTATGATGCTTTTGAGAAATGTGTTGCCACAAGTGGAGATCTTCTGTTATCACACAATGTACAGTGCAGAAGACTTCAAGACAATATCTGATCAGGTCCTTCTGTTTGATGACAGTAACTTTAGAGATTGTCCTAACCCTGACAACACACTACATTACTTCATTTGTGAAAACTGCTGGTGCTTTTCATTAGAGATCCACTAAATGTGCTAATAATTGGTCAAATGGATACTGAAGAATTGTTAATAGATCTCGAGTAGAACATTAAAGATTTTTAGTGAAACTGTGGTCCTTGGTGATTCATAAGACAATACAATACAAAATTAATTCAGTAGCTCCTGACGATATATTGAGGTCTTATGAAGTGAAACGATGAGTCTGTGCAAGAAACTGAACATTATTTACAGCATTATTACTGAAATCCAGAGCCTCAAACGGTCCAGAGTCATGTCTGGTTCATAAACAAATTATTCTTTTGGACCGATTCTTTTTAGTCAGCTAGTTGAACCGGTTCACCGGATCAGACTGAAGCACCTGAAATAGTTTGCGGCTCAAGCAGCACAGATCTATAAGTTACTCAAATGAGCCGAAATCCTGGCATATCTGATCTGATGAATGAACTGATTCAGCGCTCCAGTTCCTCCAAAAGACACTGAACTGAGGAAACAGTTTGATTCGAACGAAGACAGATGAGTCGCTGATATAAAAAAAAAATTAACGTTTTTATAGTTTCTCATTGTTCATGTGTGAGCTGATGAAGACTACTTTATTCACTTAACATGCTTTAGACATCCATGGTTCACATCATTATTGGCTGCTTTAATAATAAAACAGTACGTCAATGCATGACAACATAAACAAACTGGTGAACTGAACCAGTTCCTTGAAGCGAACCGTCCGAAAGAACCATTTCAGTAATAATGCTGTAAATAATGTTCAGTTTCTTGCATGGACTGATAGTTTCACTTCACTGTTCCTCAATATATGGTCCAGTGCCACAGAGGTTAATTTTGTCTCTCTTGAGAGAGATATATATATATATATTTATTTATTTAAATCTCACAGTGCCACTGACTTGCATTTTATGAATCACCAAGATTCACGGTTTCAGCTAAAAAAAAAAAAAAAAACGTCACCTACATCTCAGATGTAACCTCATTTTCAGGTGAACGTCATGGAAATAACATCAATCTGCAAATCAGAGCCAAATCACTTGTGCTTTAGTTTCACGCGTTCACACTTACTGTCTGGTGCTGGTTTTATCTGGTTTGATTTCTGCTTTCTTGTTCAGATCGCCCAGTGATGTGGACAGATACAGGTCCTTCAATCCCGTGGACACGGACGGCATTTTCAGCTCATATTCCTACAAACACCCAAAGTCAAGACTCACTAACTAATCAGCCTAGACTAACACTTTAAACATTCAAAATCATTTGACTTGCTGATTATTAAAATATTAATAACTGAACAATTAGACGCATGTCTAAATAAACAGACTCAAAAAGCGTCATCGGAGCAATTAGACAGAATCATTACATTTATGACATAATAATAACAACAACTTACAATCGAGTAATCAAGCTCTAATAAAAGAATCAGATCAATGACAGAATAAACAGACCCATGACTGAATAATCAGCCTGAAAACACCACCATCAGAGCAATGGCGAGACCATAAGACTGATGACAGCAGTGATCAGATTCATAACAACTACAGTCAATAAATAACAGGCTGTTTATTTGTCATCGACAGTATCGCGGTTCACCGTGTCAACTCACCCTGAACACACCGCCGAAATAAAATCGTGTGCGAAAACACACCGGGATCCGCAGTGAAGCGCAGATCAGTCCGGAAAAGTGAAGTTTATCCGGACTAATGACAGTAAACAGCCTGAAAGTGCTCGATCAAACGCGGAAGTCATCGGATTCAAACAGCGGAAGCTTTATTTAAACACACACTGCGTACACACGCAACTTTACGCGTTCGGCAGAGCGTGTGTACTGTAGATGTGAACACACACAAACACACACATATAATGCGTGTCACCTCTGTGTGTTTAAAGTCTAATTCTTATGGCGCAACTCATTTCTGTCAGCATTATCTGACCCGCTTGTATTGTGTTTGTCGGCTGGACTGTGATTAATGTTGCTCAGTGTCATAAACTGAATATTCCTGAGGAGATTCGAATGAAGATTGAAATGAAAGTCACAATGTTTGATCTCTTGCGCACTTCAGTCAGCTGATTCCTGTCATGGCGCATGCGCGCTGCCTTCATTCTGCCTTACAAGAGTTTTGATTTTTAATAAAGAAATCACGATACACTACACATTACGAATAAGAATAATATAATATTATAAAAATAAAGATCCGGAGGCCTCGCAGCAGCAGAGGGTGAATGTGGTGTTCGTGCTTTATTTAGCATGTGTTCTCTATGTTCTTTTATACTGGAGACTGTCGTCGATCTGCGCGCCCCCGCGCTCGCGCTCGTGTCCGCTGCTGTATTATTGTCATCTCGGTTTGTTTTCAGGCCGTTTTTCGTGCGGATTCGGTTCTGCAGGTTCTGCTCGGACGGTAAGAAATACAAAATTCGGCGTGATCGCGTCCGCCGGATGTGGAAGTTGATGAGTTTGTGGGTATTAATATTTCCTCTTCCCCCGGAACACGAGCGATTTCCTGTTTATTGCTTTTAACGGGCCGCAGGAGACGCAGCGCTGCCGCTTCATGTTTACCGATGATGATGACGATGATGTTGTTGTTGTTGTTGTTTTAGGCCTGAGATGAAGCTCTGCTTCACATATAAACCATTTCATGTAGATATAAAGCAGTTTCTTCTAGAGGAAAGCGTTTGTTCCGTCGCTTCTGTAAAATCAGAACAATAAAGAGCTCAATGATCATCGAATAACGGGCGATTAAATGAACAGCTGTTGAAGAATATCAGCAGGATTGTATGATTTTAGTCTTCCGAAATGAGGTGTTTTCTTTGTTTTGTTTTTGTCCCCCAGGAATTGGTTTCCATGATAATGTTCATACAGTGGTTGTTTCATTTAACTGTGGTATTTGTGGTAAAACCTAGTAATTATTGGTAAATGAATGACCCTTCATTACATTAGTGTATGACTGATTTAAAACAAACTACTGGCTAAAATTAGTTCACTTCATGAATGAGTGACATTTTCTGCAGTCAAACCATGGTGAACTATCACACAGACAACACTTGATCGCCATAACAGTTCATTGGAATTTCAGTTTTAATAGAACACTGATTAGAGCAGGTGTCCTCCGCTCATTCAGCTCCGACCCTAATCAAACACACCTGAACACGTTAATCAAGGGCTTTAGAATCACTAGAAAGTTACAGGCAGGTGAGTTTGATCAAGGCTGAAGCTAAACTCCTGCAGGAAAATGGACCTCGCGGACCAGAGTTGAGAACACCTGTATTAGAGAAATGATGTCCATAAAACACAGCGGCACATACGGAATAGCTTCCTGTGACAAAGAGTGCAAATTTCCCGTTTACATTGATGCATTTGGCAGCTGCCTTCATTGAAAGCGATTTTTACATTCCCTGCAAATCAAACCCTTGACTGTAGTGTTTCTAGCTCGAGGTCATGGGTTTGTTTCTCAGAAAATCTCTCAAGATGTCTTTACACAGCTGAGATGAGCAGGGGCCTTCATAAAACAAGTTGATCAAATAAGCCAGGCTTATTTCAGTTAGTCTGACTTATTTTGAACCAGTTCAAGTGATAGTCAGACTAACTGAAATAAACCTGGCTGATCTGGTGAACTTGTTTTATGAAACAGGCCCCTGCTCTAGAGTCGAACGCAGCATCTCTGTGGCGTGAGACTCTAGTGACACTCGGTGGAAAATGATCTTTATCCTGTGACAGATCTCAGTGAGAAAAAGCAGCGTTTGCAAACACGATGATCTGCATGGTGGATGTGTGTCAGGATTTCTGTGGGTCTTATAAAGGCTTAATTCACCCTTCCATAAATAAAGGCCTATCGTAAATCAGAGTCCCAAATTCATGTCATGGCGTTAAATGTTTGCATGCATTGCAAAAAAAAGATATTCTAAACCAGGGGTGTCCAAATTCGGTCCTGGAGGGCTGTTGTTCTACTGAGAATTTTCTAGTTAACTAGTAAGAGCTTGATTAGCTGGTTGAGCTGTGTCTAATTGGGGTTAGAGCAAAACTAATGGAATAAATTCAATCAAGATACATTTACTTGAGATGTGAATATTAAGTGAAATCCTGAGTTTATCCTTAAAAATACTTAAAACATGAATAAAAGAAGATTGAAAATGAGTTTTTCCTTTGAATTAAGAGTCTTTTGTGCTACTTGTTCTTGCTTTAAATTTCTCAGAAAACAAGACTTCTTATTTTATGTAATTTTATGTCTCCAGTAAATGTATCTTGATTTAAGAATATTCAGACACTGGAAAACAAGACAAAAAAAACATGATTATAGTGTTTCAGAGCAGTTTTTTATTTGTAATTTTAATAAAGTAATTGAAGATCTGTTGGAAGTTGTACTTTCAAAATTTGCTAACAAGATATTTTATATTTAGAGAACATGTTGCGTTCCATTCACTTAATACCTTACATTTTCTTTACATAGTCTTAAAAAGTCTTAAATTGACCTTCATAAAACCTGCAGAAGCTCTGTTGTGTATGAATGAGGTGGATAAATGTCTGCATCTGCTTTCAGATGTCTCTGGTGGATTTGGGAAAGAAGCTTCTGGAAGCCGCTCGTGCCGGTCAGGACGATGAGGTCCGGATACTGATGGCGAATGGGGCTCCGTTCACTACCGATTGGGTGAGTGTTTGTGTCTGACGGTGAGAGCGTTCAGGACCGTCTGTGGTTTGTGATGTGCTTTTACTGTGTGTCTGGTAGCTGGGCACGTCTCCGCTGCACCTGTCGGCTCAGTTCGGCCATTACTCCACCACAGAGGTGCTGCTGCGCGCCGGAGTGAGCCGAGACGCCCGCACCAAAGTGGACCGGACGCCGCTGCACATGGCCGCGTCTGAGGGTCACGCGCGCATCGTGGAGCTGCTGCTGAAGGTGAGCGACCGCCGCGTTACGGGCCGGCGGTTCTTTGATGTTTGACTCTCGGTGCATTTGCTTGTAATTTGCCACTTTAAGTGGCCTTTCATCATCCAACAATGACTCCATTCATGCGCAGCACGGCGCCGACGTCAACGCCAAGGACATGCTGAAGATGAGCGCGCTGCACTGGGCCGTGGAGCACAGCCACAGAGACGTGGTGGAGCTGCTGCTGCGCTTCGGAGCCGACGTTCACGCGCAGAGCAAGTTCTGCAAAAACGCGCTGGACATCGCGCTGGACAACAGCAGCCACGAGCTGGTGGAGATCCTGCAGGTACACAGACATTTACAGGCTCTTCTTCTGAGTGAAACACTGAGATCTGCTTCTCCAGACAGTCTCGAGCAGTTTTCCTCTGAATTTCTGGATTTTGTGCTTGACTGTCTTTAATACGTGAGTGTGAGAAAGAGGCCGTTTGGTGACAGCGCCACCTGCTGATAAAAACAGACATAATAAAGAATAACAATACTACAATTACAACAAGGTCTTTTATACAACAAGGGGTTTTCAGTCTTAATCTATGTGAGCTCAGACCATCTTCAGTTCATCTGGTGCGTTTTTGTTGGCAAAAACACCAAACCCTAATCCTGACACCACAGACCACACTTTACCTGAAGATCCTGTTATGACCAGAGTCATTATAGTTAGTTAAAACTAAAACTATAAAAAACAGCATAGTAGTGAATTGAAATAAAATAAAATAGAACTTTTTAATTTCAGTCAGCTTTCAAAGCAATATTTACATTTTTTGTTTAGTTTAACCTGAAGAACTAAAATAACTAAAATTATGAAGTAAAAATTAATAGCAAAAATAGGTAACAAAAATATAATTACTAAAACAATAAAACTGAATAATTAATAAAAAACAAATACAGTAGTATCTGACGGATAATAAAATAATATTGGTTATGACATTTTGATTTAAAAAAATCTTTTAATTTTCCTCCTGGCTATAAGCTGTTTCAGTGGTTTGATCAGACAGGTCAGATCTGCTGTTTGAATCATACATTTCATTTACATTTTACATTGATGTGCTGTATTTGGCAGCTGTTCATGGATGATTTCTTCATGGATGATAGGAATATGCAGTGATCGAATGTACATGAACTAATGATCAGTAATACAAAGCAATGATGTTTGTTAATCATATTGATGAAGGTGGTTTTACTAATTAAACGAGGAGTTCACTTCCAGAACAACAATTCACAAATAATGTAGTCACCCCCTTGTCATCCAAGATGTTCATGTCTTTCTGTCTTCAGTCGTGAAGAAATTATGGTTTTTGAGGAAAACATTTCAGGATTTTTCTCCATATAATGGACTTCATTGGTGCCCCGATTTTGAACTTCCAAAATGTAGTTTAAATGCTGCTTCAAAGGCTCTAAACGATCCAGCCGAGGAAGAAGGGTCTTATCTAGTGAAACGATTGGTAATTTTTTCGGAAAATTTAAATTTGTAGACTTTTTAAGCACAAAAGCTCGTGTAGCACAGGCTCTGAGATGCGTGTCCACGTTCTATTGAATCATGTCGAAAGGTCACGCCGAACGTAGGTGGAACCACAGACCCAGTGTTTACAAAGCAAACACAGAGAAAGAAACACTAAGAAAGTGCAAGTCACACGCTGTTTACAAACAAAAAGCTACAACGATGTCGGACGATTCTGAAGTTGTAGGAGAGAATAAAATGGGAGTTTTTCGACACACTCTACCTTTTTTAGCCGGAGTACACAGACGATGAACTTAGACGTGATTCGTAGTAGTGACGGGAAGTTCGGATAATTTTACCGACTCGGACCTTTGAGTCTCGTTCAGCAAAATTAACAAATCTTTTTTTGAGTCATTTTGTTCATTTTAGCAAAATATAATTAAAATGTTACGTGTTACTTCCCGAACACATCTACTGCTTACACAAACGTTGATCACACTACAAACAAGACAAAACTATAATGCTATAAGAAACAGAAAAGATTCATTCATTGTTTATCTGGGTCTTTAGTCTATGATTAGCTCACCTCACCTCTTATCTGACAAGTTTTCGGGTTCGGGTCGTTCGTTCATCACGTGACAGCCCCATAAGATGAACTCCAAAAACCCGAAGACTCCAAACAGGTGAACTAATTCCAGTACAGAAGCTAATAGGATGTTGTGCATGCGTTCAAAATGAACGAATCGTTCAAGAACGACCCATCACTAATTCGTAGCATTGTGAATGCGCATCCCAGAGCCTGTGCTACACGAGCTTTTGTTATTAAAAAGTATACAAATTTTTATTTTTCAAAAAAAATGACAGATCGTTTCGCTAGATAAGACCCTTTGAAGCCGCATTTAAACTAAATTTTGGAAGTTCAAAATTGGGGCACCAATCAAGTCCATTATATGGAGAAAAATCCTGAAATGTTTTCCTCAAAAACCATAATTTCTTTACGACTGAAGACAGAAAGACATGAACATCTTAGATGACAAGGGGGTGAGTACATTATTTGTAAATAAAGTGGACTTCTCCTTTAACATAAACAGCTGTTGTTGCTGTTAACCAGTACATCGGTGTCATAATGTGTTTATGTCAGGTGGCGATGCAGAACCAGATCAACACGAACCCCGAGAGTCCGGACACGCTGACCATCCACACGGCCGCGCCGCAGTTCATCATCGGCCCGGGAGGAGTGGTGAACCTCGCCGGACTCGTGTCGCCCGCCAACGGCAGCAAATCCACAGGTGAGCCGACCTCACCGACCCGTGCGTTTATGAATGAACTCTGTGAAAGAGGCCTTTTGTTTGCCCTCCGCGCAATGAAGAAAATTACCCTGCGCTTACCTGAACAAACAGCGTCTCAGAGCAGCATCAAAGCGCCGTGATTAAGCCCTGAAATAAGCCTGATGCTGCTGCTGGACGCTTTCTGTTGTCCTTGTTCAGAATGAGTGCTTTCTGACTGGAAATGTCGATCTGATGATCAGATGTCGTCTAACCCTCGTCTCTGACGCAGTCGTGGCCGCAGAGGAGGTGATCACCGCAGACTCCGTCGACGGGGCCATACAGCAGGTCGTGAGCTCTGGAGGTCAGCAGGTCATCACCATAGTAACAGACGGCATTCAGCTGGGGAACCTGCAGACGGGCACGGGCATCAGCCAGCCCATAATAGTCACCATGCCTGACGGACAGCAGGGTGAGAGAAACACACAAGCATCAACGTCTGGAGAAATGAATCGTATTAAAATTCCTCGTTACAGCTATGGAATGAGCACTTAATGATAGGAATACCAGTGTGTGTGTGTGTGTTTGCTCAGCTCTCTCACAGTGCGTTTGTGTTCCTGCAGTGCTGACGGTGTCGGACACAGAGGTCGCAGAGGAAACGGTGATCAGCGACGAGCCGACCGTTAAACGGCAGCGTGTGAAGGAAGAAGACGACGATCCGATGACAGAAACACAAGACATTCAGATCCAGCAGACGCTCTCGCTGGAGGACTTTCAGGTACAGACACACGTCCACAATCCCTCTCATGAACCTCTTTCTGAGGTGTGCTTTCAAAAGAGTTCCTGTTGCTCAAACAGTAGATCATAGTGTTCGCAATGCTAGTGTGATGGGTTTGATTCCCAGGGAATGTGTGAGCTGATGTGTGCTTTAAATGCAGCGCAAGTCTCTTTGAATACAGTTATCTGCCAAATGCATCAACGTAAATGCACATTTTGAATCTAATGAATCAAAGTAATGAACACATAACACACATGACACTGCGTGTGTGACAGGAGAAAGTGGCTCTTCTGAAGCAGCTGGAGGAGGCCAATCGTGAGGCGCAGAAATACAGACAGCAGTTCTTGAAGAAGGAGCAGGAGGCGGAGGCGTACAGACAGAAGCTGGAGGCCATCACACGGCAGAGCGCGAAGAAAGCCACGTGAATTTCCCGAAACACCCCGGACATCTGTGTCGTAGCGATGAGGGACTTCTCTGTGCTTTCTGTGACTGGATCATCCTTCGTTTACTTCATTTCTCGTCATGAAGCCGTGGTGCTCGTGTGGCCGACACGGATTCGATTCTGACCCACATCCCAACACCCTCCGCTGGCCCTTGAATAAAGAGACAAACGTCCCTCAAAACCTGACGAGGATGTTTAGTTGCGTAGTAATGTCAGATGTCATGCGACCATGTGTTTGATCTGCAGGTCACGTCTGATCGAATCCTTCATCATCAGACTCCGTAAGACTCGTTTCCCTCACTGATAATCAACACTGATAATCTCTTGTGTTTATAGTCTCCACCTGCTCGTTGTTTGTGATGCATTTTTCAGGATTTCTGTCATAAAGATTCTTATTTTTAAAAGACTGCTGGGTTTGGTTTCTTTGAGGAGGATCTGAGCGTCTCTCCAACACCGATCTGCTGATTCGCACCTAGACGGTAGATTAAACCCATAAAGCTGAATAAATGCACAATGAAAGGGTTTTACAGTCTCGGCAGCAACATTATTCCAGCATCTGTGTACCAGTGTCTGTGTATTACAGTATTGGGAATGTTCTGAGCTCTTCAAACACACACATATTTCAGATATGGATTGTTTTTGATTCACGTCGTACCAGTGCTCATACAGACAGGTCCGTGTTTGAAGGTGCAGAACTGCTGTTCTGAATCAAAGCATGTCTTTGTGTAGTGTGTGTGTGTGTGTGTGTTTGTGTGTGTTTGCGTCAGTGGGCGGCTCCGTCAGCAGCAGCTATAAGAGCAGATTGAGATCTGAAGCGGCTCAAACGCACTGGTCTTCTCCTCCTCTGACAGACGTGATGCAGGCGCAGGAGTACCTGACGAGAGGTAAAGATCTGAACCTTCAGCTGATGACAGCGTGTAGTGACACGTCTGTTAGAACTGACTTGAATATGAATGTGAATGCTTTTTAACTAGTTTTAAAGAGCACAGTAAACCTTATACAGCCTGACCGGTTTAGTTAAAAAGCTCTTGATTTGTACATAAATGACTGAATGAATGACATACAGGACATCTCTTTAAATGTTTATATTTTATAGTCATCTGATGAAGTGTTATAAGGTTATTTTAATGCATTAAATAGATTTCATATTTATGTTCTGCTGTAATAGGTGTGTGTCTGTGCTCCATCTATTGCTTATTAACTTTTCTCTAATTTCTAGTGAACTTCTGTTTGCAGTTTAATGTGTTAATGTTCCTCTGGTGTGTGTGTGTGTGTGTGTAGGAAAGGAGATGGTGGATTTCATCCAGCAGTATCTCACAGAGATCCGTGAGCGGCGAGTCGTTCCGGACGTTCAGCCGGGTTTTATGCGTCCTCTGCTGCCCAGCAGCGCCCCGTATGAGCCGGAAGACTGGAGCAGCATCATGCAGGACGTGGAGAACATCATCCTGCCCGGGGTTGGTCTGTCTGTCTGTCCATCCGTCTGTCCTGTTGAACTCCAGTATGCTGTAATGCTCCTGTCTGTCTGTCTGTAGGTTGTTCATTGGCAGAGTCCTCACATGCATGCGTATTTTCCTGCGCTCACCTCGTGGCCGTCTCTGCTGGGCGACATGCTGGCAGACGCCATCAACTGCCTCGGCTTCACCTGGGTAAAAAAAAATAAAGCGCACAATACTCTGTATGTCAGCATTATGCGTGTTGTTGAATAGTTTGTGTGTGTGTGTGTGTGTGTGTGTGTGTTCTGCAGGCCTCTAGTCCAGCATGCACTGAGCTGGAGATGTGTGTGTTGGACTGGTTGTGTAAAGCGCTCGGGTTGCCAGATCATTATTTACACCATCATCCACAGAGCAACGGAGGAGGAATCCTGCAGGTAGAAAACACACATCACAACTCAATCAGCTGGCATTACAAACCACTAGCCTGGACGTCCCAGAGTCATTTGTGACCCTGGAGCACAAAACCAGCCATAAGGGACAGTCATTTGAAAGCTGAATAAATAAGCTTTCCATTGATGTGTGGTTTGTTAGGATAGGACAATATTTGGTTGAGATACTATTTAAGCATCTGGAATCTGAGGGTGCAAAAAAATCAAAATATTGAGAAAATCACCTTTAAAGGTGTTCAAATGAAGTTCTTAGCAATGCATATTACTAAACAAAAATTCAGTTTTGATATATTTACGGTAGGAAGGGTAGAAAATACCTTCATGAAACATGATCTTTACATTATATCCTGATGATTTTTGCCATTAAAGAAAAATTGATCATTTTGACCCAAGTCAGTTTGTTTGTACGCCGACGTCATAGACAAGCTTGAGTTGTCTTCATGTTCAGATGTATTCTGGGTAATGTTTTGACTCCATGGTGCTCTGATCTTCCTCATCCAATCTACTACTGATGATTTTGATTCGGTGTCAGTGTGATGCTGCTAGGCCTGTCGCAATAATAAGCATATTGACGTATCGCACAATAGATGTACATGACCTCAGTCATTTATATATCATTATATTTACATAAAAACGGTCCCTGTGTTTTTTGCATTCCACTTGTGCCTGTGTCTTTTGCAGCTTGTCGTACATAACGTGGTGTAGTCATGAGGTGCTAGTTCAAATTTTAAAAAATGCTTCTAGAAAAAAGTTTGATCTGCAGATATAGCCTTGATTGGGGATCTGTGTCTTTGTGCATACGGACATCTGACTGCTAAGTATTTTGATACTTAATTTCCATGATCTAAATACTCTTAAGAATTAAACGTTTGTCATTTGAAAGTGTGTAGGCCTTCTTGCATTATTATGCTGTTAAATTATGATTATATATTCAGTAGTAATGTGCGTAAGTCATTGCTGTGTGTAGAGTACGGTGAGCGAGTGTACGCTGGTCGCTCTGCTCACCGCGAGGAAAGACCGAATCCTGCAGATGAAGAGTGAATTCACACACGCCGACACGGACGAGTCGGTGCTGAACTCCAGACTCATCGCGTACGCCTCCGACCAGGTACGACATCAGTAACCGGAACAACCTGTTCTGGAGGAGTGTTCTTTCTGAAAGTGTCTTGTGGTTCATCTAGAAGTAGTTTTGTCTGTGTTTTCGTCCTGTAGGCTCATTCGTCAGTGGAGAAGGCCGGTCTGATCTCTCTGGTGAAGATCAGATTCCTGGAGACGGACGAGGCGTTTTCTCTGCGCGGAGAAACTCTTCAGCGCGCCATCGACGAGGACCGCAGGAGAGGATTCGTACCCGTGATGGTGACTCAGCCTCAGCCAATCAGCCGTTTAGTTCGTTACTGTGCTGCCGTGTGACTGAACGTGTGTGTCGTGTGTCCTGCAGCTGTGCGCGACGCTCGGCTCCACCGGCGTGTGTTCGTTTGACCGTCTGGATGAACTCGGCCCCATCTGTAAGTATTCATGAATCAGAGTCGCTGAACAGTTCTTCAGAAGCATCACTTCTATAGGCATGGATGAGCTTCTCTTGCACTTTAAAACTCTGCAGCTACTCACGTGTGTAAAGCAGAATCCAAAGACCAAATGATTCTGTTTCTACATGTCTGTGATAATTGTCATGATATTGATGATATGAACCATATTTATAAATCAGGATGTTTAAGTGCTTCTGAATGTTCTGCAGCACATGAATCACTGTAGTATTTGTCAGTAAACCGTGTGTGGTGTAGGTGCGCGTGAGGGTCTCTGGCTGCACGTGGATGCGGCGTACGCAGGTTCTGCTCTGTTGTGTCCTGAACTGCGCTATTTTCTCAACGGAATCGAGTTTGCAGATTCATTCGTCTTCAACCCATCCAAGTGGATGATGGTCCATTTCGACTGTACGGCGTTCTGGTGAGAAACACTTGTGTCCTGTTTAGTTACTGTTTTCTATTGTAGTTTCATGTTGGAAATTAATAGTCTGCAGGGAGAAATTTATATGAAATCTCTTCTGCTCACCAAGACTCCATTTATTTGATCAGAATTGCAGTAAAACTGTAATATTGTGAAATATTATTACTATTTGAAACGACTGTTTTCTATATGAATATCTGTTAAAATGTAATTGATTTCTGTGATCAAAGCTGAATTTGCAGCATCATTACTCCAGACTGATTTGCTGCTCAACAAGCATTTCTGATTATTAGCAATGTTGAAAACAGTTGTGCTGCTCATTCTGTTTGTGGAAACATTTTGTTTTTTAGGATTTACAGATAAATAGAAAGTTCAAAGGAATTCAAAGCTATTTGAAACAGTAACGTTCTGTCTTTACTGTCACATTTTATCAATTTAATGCATCCTTGAGGAATAAAAGTGTTCACTGAACATATCTGTAAAGGGTGAAGAATAAGATGAAGCTCCAGCAGACGTTCACCGTCGACCCGCTTTACCTGAGACACGAGAATTCGGACGCCACTGACTTCATGGTAGAGACACATTACACTCGTTAGAATGTGTTTGTGTTTTTCCTGTTGTTTATTGACTAAAGTTCATTTTCCGCAGCACTGGCAGATCTCTCTGAGTCGCCGCTTTCGCTCTCTGAAGCTGTGGTTTGTGATGCGTTCGTTCGGTCTGAAGAACCTGCAGGCTCACATTCGACACGTGAGTGGCGTCATCACGCTCTAGTGTAGGAATATAATCTTTTATAAACTTTACAAATCCTCAAATGAAAACGACGTCCTGAGGAGCTCTGACAGACTTAATAAATAATCATAACTTCCAGTGAATCTCTTAAAACACGAGCAGAAATCATTTCTTAAATCAGGGCAAATAGTAGCACTGAATTCAACACATCAGTTTATGTTCGATCGGTTTCATGAACAGTCAGAGCTAATGCTGCTGTTTCCTGTCTGTGATGATGCGTTTCCTGTGATGTCAGAGCGTGGAGATGGCAAAGCTGTTCGAGTCTCTGGTCAGAAACGACACAAACTTCCAGATCCCGGCGCAGCGGCACCTCGGCCTGGTCGTCTTCTGCTTACGAGTGAGAGAAAGACGCTTCGGCACCGAAACACCAGAGCAGCAGACAGGAACAGGAACTATAATCTAATGTCATGATAATCACATCAAATCAGAACAATAACATCATAAACACTGTTTGAATTTTTTTTGTTTCTGGGCATATCAGCAGATATTTGTTCTTGTTTTAATCATAAACTTTATTTTCATGCATTTCTCTGAAAACAAGACTTATCCTTTGCCATTGTGCAAGAATTTTTAGACATTTGCACTGAGTGAGAACATCATATTTTGCAGTGTTTCAGTGGATTCTTCAGCGAGTTCTGTCTGCAAAGTTATGTAGTAGTTAACGTAATTGACGTCTGCACAATGTGTGTGTTGCAAAGTAACATATCACAGATGCAAAAAAGTAGTTGACAAGTGACGATCGATGGTTTTGATTCATTCCAAGTATTCAGATATTGCCGTTTTAAACTCCTGTGTTCACTTCAGCACGATTCTTCTGTTCTCAGGCTGGAAACGCAGCGACGCAGGAGTTACTGCGGAAACTGACTAAATCGGGGCAGATGTTTCTGATTCCGGCCGCCATCGGCAACAAACTCATCATCCGCTTCGCCGTGACGTCCCAGTTCACGAGCGCTCAGGACATCCAGAGGGACTGGACCCTGATCCAGCAGACGGCCAGAGAGGTGCTGCGCTCCTGCGCTCTCACGCGCCAGCCCAGCGTCATCTCGGACGAGAGCTGCGAGGAGAACGAGGACGACGCGCCCCTCACCATCCACGCCGAGCTGAGCCGAATGCGCCTGGAGCCCATGATAGACGAGCGTCTGGTGCGGCAGGGCCAGAGACGGGCCATACGCTCGCTGAGCTGCAGCGCGGAGCTGCCGCCCGCCCGACCCGAGCGCGCGCCCCCGCAGAGGGACGCCCCGCTGGAGCAGATCCCCGAGCGGGATCCCCCGCTGCCGGCGCAGCACAGGGCGCAGAAGCGTCTGCTGAAGTTCCACAGCGTGCCGAGCCTGTCTCAGGTGTGGGCGCAGTGCGGCATGCAGCAGCTCTACCACCCCTTCAGGCGAGGATGGGTCACCAGCAGGGCGAGCTGCTTCAACTGCTTCCCTCTGGCCGAGACCAGCCCGCTGCCCACCAAATAACACACACACTCACACTTATGCACACACACAGGTCTGGTCAGCTATCCTTGTAGGGACTCTCCATAGGTGTAATGGTTTTTATATCACACAAACCATTTTTTCTATCACCCTACACCTAAACCTAAACCTAGCCCTCACAGGAAACTTTCTGCATTTTTGCTTTCTCAAAAAAACTAATTCTGTTTGATTTATAAGCTTTTATACCCATGGGGACCTCACTTAGGTCCCCACCGTGACACGAGTCCTAATGAGTTTGTTTAGGTTTAAGTCCCCACCAGGATATATAAACCAAACGCACTCATGCACACTCTCACAAACACACACACGTGCATACTCTTGCACATGCACACACTCACGCATGGATACTCAGAGACACGCACACACTTGTGCTCTTGCACATACACTTGTGCATTCTCACCTGTGCACGCACACACACACGCTCTTGTGTTTGTACACACTTATACTTGTGCGCACACACTCTTACACACAGCTGTAGATCAGCTTCTTCAGGACTCCTGCTGATGTTTCCCACAGGCAGGTCGGTGCAGCATCAGCACATTTATTACTGTACCTGTGACCGTTAACATCCAAGAACCGTGAACGTAAGTGTGTTGCTAAATCACTGAAATACTGAATCTCAGGGGAAGTTTATTTGAATATTTTAGGATGACAGAAGGTTTGGTAATCCCTGATGTAGACAAAAATAATTTATGGTTGTAAAGTTATAAAACGATTAAATTATTTTGTTGTAGCAGATCTTCATGTGCTCATCGTGATAATAAAAGCTTCGGCTGAAATAACGGAACATCAGTTCTGTACACGTGTGACGTTATATAACGGTGAAGGAGAAACATCATGAACAACATGTTTGTTTGTCTTGTGTTTAAAACATCCCACAATGCACCTGATGAAATGACTGTCCAGAGCTGGAATCTGGTCCTTTTTAAACACTTTCATTTACCCAAATATGATAATCCCCTTGATAAATGATGACAGTGGCTTTATATTTTCATGTACACAGACGCATTTATGGTGACCAAATTTGGTCCTAGAGGGCCAGTGTCCTGCAGAGTTTAGGTAAAACCCCAATTAGACACACCTGAACCAACTAATTAAGCTCTTGGCATGCTAGAAACTTCCAGGCAGGTGTGTTGAGGAAAGTTGGAGCTGAACTCTGCAGGACACGACCCTCCAGGACTGAGTTTGGGCACACCTGGCTTATACTGTATATGAAAAGTTGGGATGACATAAAGTGATATGAAGTATTACAAAAGTTATTTGTGATTATACAAAGAAAAACATATATGTAGAGAGAGAGAGAGAGAGGATATTTGCTTTGTATTAGTGTACCTTATGCGCATATATATATATATTTAATATTAGAAATAATACTAGGTTTCAGTAATATTGGATTTGTGTCACGTTTTGATCTTTTCCAGACGTCCAGTTGGGTTTTTTCAGAGTTTGATGATTTCACTATTATTGTAAGGCAGCGGTGCCCAACCCTGTTCCTGGAGAGTTTAGTTCCAACCTTGATCAAACACACCTGTCTGTAATTATCAAGTGCTCCTTCAGATCCTAATTAGCTGGTTCAGGTGTGTTTGATCAGGGTTGGAGCTGAACACTGCAGGAAGGTCGATCTGCAGGAACAGGGTTGAGCAGCCCTGTTGTAAGGCGTATGATTGTAATAATAAAGAATAAGTAAATATATATATATGTGTACAGTACGTTCATGATACATTATGTATTAAATGTATTAAAATCATCCTCTCTGTAAAATCAGTTTACAGTTTTGTTTGCAGCTGAATAAATCCGGTTGCATGTTCATCACAATCTCATGTGTCCGTTTAGAATTAAACTGTAAATCTCCTCTGTCATGGGCACAAACGCCTGCTTCGACTCGTCCAGGAAGAAGAGTTTATTCTGGATGACGTTTGGGTCGAATCCCTCCTGCACCAGCTGACCTTTGACCTGTTTGAAGGTTCCCGTCACGTCCAGCTCGTCCTGCGGAGGAGTAAACCACAGTCAGACGGTCTTCGGATCACACTGAGGTCAGGTGGGAAAAGCCCAAAATTACAAACACTGGAAATGGAATGATTTTCAAATTCTGTTAGACATGATAGTGCTGTGTGCGTTTAGAATATAATCAGCGTGAGATACTGGACGAGCTTCCTCAACAATCAAACATTCACTTCCTCATTACAACTGCTTTGACAGATCATCAGAGACATTAAGTGTGTGTGTGTGTGTTGAGCAGGTGGTGAAGTGAAGCCGTGCCTGTATTCTGATGAAGTGTGGTCTGGCGTACGCCGGCAGGAGGTTCTTCACGTGTTCGTATGTGGCAGAACCGTCAAACTCCATCCCATCTGCGAGTTTGAGAGCCGCCATTCCGACCCGTCCCTCGTGACCTGAGAGAAACACATCAAACACCTGAGACGGCCTGACAAACGCTGCTCCTACATCAGTACTGAACGTCCTGACCTGACACTTTCACACCGTAGACGTTTGCAGCTTCAATGGAATCCAGCATGAGCAAAATCTCAGACACTTCAGTCGTGGCCACATTTTCTCCTTTCCACCTGAATCACCAGAAGCAGGAATTATTATCATGCAGCCGCATTCTCAACACTTGATTCTCACGGTCCACTTTAGACACTCGACTATCAGTAACTTTGCAGCTACTGTCAACTAGCAGTCATTATTAGCAGACCGTCTGCTCACTTTTTATTTTGATGGTCCTCAACACACTCAACTTAAGCGTGTCAACATGTTCTACTAACCTAACCCTAACCTGACAGTCTACTAATGCTCTAATGAGAGTTAGTTGACTTGTAGTTGCAAAGTGTATCCCGTGTTCTTCGTTCACCGGAACGTGTCTCCAATGCGGTCCTGAAAGTAAAGGAAGCCGTCGCGGTCGGCTAACATGAGATCTCCGGTGTTGAAGTACAGGTCTCCTTTCTTAAAGACGTTCCTCAGCTTCTTCTTCTCTGTTTGTGCAGGGTTCTTAGCGTAGCCACTGAATGGAGCGATTTTATTGATCTTTGCCACCAGCAGCCCGGTTTCACCTGTACGGTAAACAAACACACATTAGCGCTTTCCAACAGAGTTTATTTCACTACAGATCGTTGTTATGGAGTTCGTTTCTGATCCCAGCAGATGAAGCACAGCATCACGGCTGATTATGACGGCTTTACCTGGAGTGACTTCAACACACAGTCCGGCAGAGTCTCGGACCGGCTCCTGCGTCTCCGGATCAAACTTAATGAAGGCAAAAGGAACGAGCATCTGCACACACACACACACACACACAGACACACGTTCATCAACATCCACATGCAGCAGAATCACATTCATCACAGTCATGAGTGCATTATGGGACCTTGTGGATGGCGGACACTCTCCCGACGGAACCGATTTTCCCAGTGTTGTTGACGAATCCGATGTTTCCCTCAGTTGCTCCGTAGCACTCACAGATGTTCACGTTCCCGAAGCGCCGCAGGAATTCCTCCCACGTATCCGCTCTGATCCCGTTTCCCAGAGCCAGACGCACACGGTGATCGCGGTCATTGTCTCTCTACAGACGGACAGCAGACGATCAGAAACACGGTCACAAGCGTTTCACACACAGAGAGCAGGGGCGTGTACCTTGGGCGTGTTGCACAGGTAACGCATGACCTCTCCGATGTACTGGATGACCGTCACCTCGTGTTCCCGACAGTCGTCCCAAAACCGAGACGCGGAGAACTTCCTCCTCAGCACCACCGTGATCCCTGAAACCACAGACACAGTTGAATTAAATTTAGTTGTCAGCAGAATTTAACTTTGTTTGCATCACTGAATCTCTGTTTCCTTGTTTATCTCTGTAAAGCATCTCTGAAATAAGCTGTACTGTATAAAGCACAATAGAAATAAAGGTGAGTTGACTTGATTTGTTGCATTTGTAAATGTGTCCTGAATTGATTGATTGCTCTCAGCTGAATCTTGACTTTCACTAATGAGTGTGGCTGATGCAAACAGGTTTCCTGAAGAGTCCCTCATCATTTGACCTGCAGATTGATGAAGCGGACACGCCAGGATCTGAACATCAGAGGATCTGGATCAGGACAGGATCTGACCATACGCGGTCTAGCAGAGTCTGTGTTTGGGCGCGTGATGCCGTTACCCCGCTCTATGGCTCCGGTGAGGCCGGCGAGGATGCCCGCGCTGTGGTACAGGGGCAGGCAGATGTAGATGACGTCTCTGGAGCTCACGCCTGAGATGCGCTGCAGGAACGACATCATCCAGAGTCTGTGGTGGTTGATCACCGCCGCTTTAGGAAGACCTGCAACACACAGACGCGCCTGAGCGAGAGCCGTGCCTCACACACACCCGAGAGAGAGCGGAGACTCACACCTGTGGTGCCGGAGGTGTAGATGTAGAGGGCGGGGCTCCGGATGCTGATGTCACGCCTCAGGCTGAGGGGCGGAGCCTCTTCTGAAGCGCCGCTCACCGCAGCCGACAGATTCACGACGCCGTCCGTCTCACAGCCGTCCGACAGCAGGAACACAGACACGCCACGCTCACGCAGAGACGGCAGGACTTCAGCTACCGCTGGGGCCAGATCTGCACAAAATGGTACTTGAATAATTACAACAACAGCACCCAGTCAATTCACCTGTATGTCATGGGGCATCCGTTTCCGCCACTGAATAAAACACGTAAAAAAGGTGACTTTGTCTAACAATTCTGACTTTTTTTCTCACAGTTGCGTAATACAAACTTCCCCCCCCCCAGAATTGTGAGATGAATTGCGAGATGCAAGCTTGCAAGTGCAAGAATTGCAAGAGACAAAATGTTGCAATTCCACAAAAAAGAAAGAATTGAGATAAAAAGTTGCAATTGCGTGAAAAAGTCAGAATTGTGAGATAAAAAGTCAGACTTGCCAGATGGCAATTAATTTTTTTTTTGTGGTGGAAACAGGCTTCCTTAATATCTTACACATTTGGTGGATTATTTTAAACCTGCATCTGACAGCATTTTAAAAACCAATCTTCAAACCTGCTGTACTATATGAATTCATTCACACTCGGGTTGCTGTTATACCAGTACGAATATCTACGATTATATCAGAATATTTAGGCAATTTATTATGGTTTTTTTCAGCTGGTGTTCAGTGATGTCTGTCACTTGTGTTCACCTGCATCAGTGATGAGGGCCGTGGCGCAGCAGCAGTCGCAGCAGTGCAGCAGAGATCGGCTCCTGATGTTCGTGTTCAGGAGCGCGACCGTGCAGCCCAGTTTGGCGAGCGCGAGCCACGTCCACACGTACTGGGGCGCGTTCCCGTGAAAGAGCGCCACGATCTGACCCGAGCGCACACGCGCGTGCTCCCGGAGCGCGTTCGCCACTCTGTTACTGATCCGGTCCGCATCCCGGTAAGAGTAACACTCTCCCTCGAACACGATGAAGCGCTTCTCCGGGTGACTCCGCACGGCGTCCGCGAACCGCTCCAGGATCGTGTAGCAGGGCGTCCTGCGGCCGAACCGACTCACCTGAATCCCGACGTTAAACGTTTTGAGCACAAAAATAAAATCCGGAATAAAGTACGGGAAACGAACGTACAGAAAGAGGAAACAGGAGACAACCAAACCGACGACAACCGAATACATCATGTCGATGAAGAAACAGTTGGAGCGACTTTATGGGTCTAAAGTTTAAAGGTTCGAGTGACCAATCAGTGTGAAAGGCGGCGACTGACAGCTGGAGGAGGAGGAGGAGGAGGAGGAGGTGAAGAAGCAGGAGCTGTAAGTGAGGATACACAGGTGTTTCCCATGTGAAGCATGTTTTAATTGTCCTCCCCTTCACATCTGACACAATTATTTTAATTTCATGTTTTAAATGACCCACAGATCTCACATATTTCAACAAGGAATCTTATTTTTTTAATGTAAATTTCTTAAATATCCCTGGAGTGCAGCGGATGGCAGCTCATCGGGAATATTCGTCGTCCGTCCTCGAAAGTCTTTTGCTGTGTCCTAATGTGCCTACTACGCCCTTAAAGTATGTACTCTTTTGGTCAATGTACTCACCCCCTTGTCATGCAAGATGTTCATGTCTTTTTTTTTCTTCGGTCGATAAGAAATTATGTTTCTTGAGGAAAACAATTCAAGAATGGTCTCCATATAGTGGACTTCAATGGTGCCCCCAAGTCTGAACATCCAGAATGCAGTTTAAATGGCTCTAAATGATCCCAGCCGAGGAAGAAGAGTCTTATCTGGTCATTTTTGAAACAAATTAACAATTTATATACTTTTTAACCTAAAACGCTCTTCTTGTCGAAGTCTGCGTCAATTCTGTTTTGTTCCGGTTCAATACAAATATCTCGAGAAAAACCCATCTTGTTTTCTTCCCCAACTTCAGAATCGTCCTCATCGCTGCAGAAGAACCGAGACCGTGTTTACAACGAGAACGTGCAAAGAAGATCAAACAGTGATGAAGGACAACTGACACTGAAGAAGAAACCGAGACGGGAGTTTTTCGACATAACTGTACTGACTACAAATGAGCAGAGACGAGACGAGCATTCGAGGCTAAAAACTATATAAATTGTCAATTTGTTTCGAAAATGACCAATCGTTTCGCTAGATAAAACCCTTCTTCCTTCACTGGGATCTTTTAGAGCCTTCGAAGCTGCATTTAAACTACATTTTGGACATTCAAACTCATTTGCACCATCGAAGTCCATTATATGGAGAGAAATCCTGAAATGTTTTCCTCAAGAAACATGATTTCTTATCGACTGAAGAAAGAAAGACAATCACAATCCGCTCACACAGTCTGGTCTCGGGCACGAGGAGGATAAAGACTCTTGAGATCAGGGGAGCGAGGTTTACCTGCACAGCACCTACTGCTGGCCTCCGTTACATATATACGTCATATATATATTTATTTACCAGGTTAAATGTTGATTATTAGTAACTCAAATCTCTACCTAACTGCCGGCTGCGCACATCCGCCATGTTTGTAGTTTTTTTTAACGCGCTTTATTCGTTTTTGTAGTTCTGGACAGGAGCAGCGCGTGTTATTGAAACTCCCGCTCAAACAAAACTAGTAACTAACTAGTAAACTAGTAAGTGTTGATCAACTGCAACTAGGTAGACTGGGTGATAGTACACTACATTTTTTGTAGGACTACACCACTGATCGATGTGATAATCAAAACGTACATTAATTCTGAATGTAATAATAATTATGCGCACTGACTAATAATATTCGCTATAGAGATCGTGTCAGATTATGGGCTGTTCTCTCAGATTAGACCAGAACTTTATTTATAGCTTTATACAATATACTGATTGTTTGAAAGTAGCCTAATAAATCATGTTTTATTACTGAAGTTCTGGAGGAGCACGTTCAAATACACATAACCCTTACTCTATTTATTATTATACCGTAGTGTGAACTCTTGATACAGGTAAATAACAAAATCAGTGATACGAACTTCAAAAAAAAAAAAAAAACATTATGTTTTATACTTTATTGCCCTTGTATAATGGATGAGTTGGCGAAAGGAAGCGTTTGAGGGTCTCTCTCGTCAGTTTTAGGGTCAGACTAACTGTCTGTCAGCTCGGCGAACTGTGCGGCCCTCTGGCGGTCAAACGGATGAACGGCACCTGCCAAACAGCGGATTCCACATCAAGGTCCTCTTTGTTTTATTTGAAAAAATTAAAAGTCTCTGTCAAAGTGATTGAATCAGGTGTATTAACACTAAAAGAAGCAAAATAAATAAAACATTATTTTATTTAAAAAAAAAAAACTTTAATGCAATATCCATTTTAACCAGTTTTCCAGTCCCCAGACTGTTTCACAGGCAAGATTCATATCTAAAAAAATAAAAAACAAACATTCCTACATACTAGAATAAGGAAAATCTTCATGAATTATAGATCACATGGATTCCATGTTATCACAGATTTGTGTAAATTTGGGAAACAAATGTAACAGCTCAGTAGTGCTGTTGTGACACTGATCAGGTTTTTAAGAAGAGTTTCCACATTTACTAAATTATTATCAGTGCCTCTTTAATACTTCAGTAAAATATTTCTGAGATGTCATGATGTTCATCTAAAGAGCAGTTGCAGTGCTGAAACAGGAGAGAGAATCAGAGTTTGATGCTGCGAGACAGGATCCGCCGGTAGACGGAGGGGGTCAGCGAGACGTACGTCCGCTCGCGCTCACACAGGAAGTACAGCGAATCGGAGGTCGCGCTGGGATCGAATCCGGCTTCCACCAGCTTCAGCTTCAGCTGTTTAAATGTGGCGGTGACGTCCATCGAGCTCTGGAGAGAATCATCACAACATGTGAGACCAGGACTGACCTACAGACGCTGCTTTATCATCTCACTGAGAGAGTTTTACCTGGATGCGTATGAAACGAGGTCGAGCGTAAGCGGGCAGGAACGTGCAGACGTGGTCGAATGTTTTCTCGCAGTCAAACTCCGCTCCGTCCATCAGTTTTACCGCAGCCATGCCGATCCGTCCCTCGTGACCTTCGCAAAACACACAAAAGACCGTTGGCGACGTCACGCCTGAGAAACGACATTCGGAGCGAACGTGGACTCGGCAAACCTGGAACTCGAACTCCGTAAACGTTCGCCTCTTCGACAAAATCGAGCATGCTGACGATGTCGGAGACCTCAGTGGTGGCCACGTTCTCTCCCTTCCACCTGCACAGATTCACATCAGCCTCCACCAATCACCTCGCAGATCCACTGCATCTGATCTCCAGTGTGATGTTGAGGAAATACCTGAACGTGTCTCCCACTCGATCCTGGAAGTAGATGAAGTTGTCGCGATCGATCTTGAGCAGATCGCCGCTGTTGAAGTAGACGTCGCCGTGTTTAAAAACGTCACGCAGCCTCTTCTTCTCTGTTTGCTGTTCGTTTTGTGCATAACCAACGAAAGGAGCGATTTCTGTAATCTTGGACACCAGCAGCCCCGTCTGCCCTGGAAACACACACACAAAACACAAATACACACACACGAAGTTGTTTAGAATCATAAATTATGATCATATTTGTCCAGTGTGATCAGCAGCGATTGGTGAGGCTGACGTTTCTAAAAATAGCCTGTTTAGTAAAGTGTGAGGATGTGGTGTTAGTTTGGATCATGGGAGGGAGCGACTGATGAGCTCAGTCTGTCAGTGCGGGTAAAGTCAGTCGTTCGTTTGTAACGTGAAGTGCCGTTCTTTATATGGGACTCTAGAGGGGGTCGAGCGTGTTTCATGTTGACGTGCGTGACCTCTGACCTTTAGGCACCTCGACACACAGGCCTCTGGAGTTTCTGACCGGCTCGTCCCGCTCCGTGTCGTACTGAAGGAGGGCGCAAGGGAACAGTTTCTGTGTGACGAGAGAAAAACACACCGAGGGTGAGGAGCGTTCGGTGGAAGGACGGCGCGAGTCACGTGATTCCGGTCAAACGCTCTTACTCTGTGCAGATAGCTGAGCCGTCCGACAGCGCCGATCTTACCGGCGTAGTTCACGAAACCCACGTTTCCCTCAGTGGAAGCGTAAAACTCTCTGATTTCAATGCGACCGAAGCGCTCGAGGAATTCCCTCCATACGTCTGAGCGGAGCCCGTTCCCGATGGCCAAACGCACGCCGTGCTCCTTATCGCTCGCTCTCTAGAACGAATCACAAACGATGCTAGAGTGAACATCTGTGTGACACCGAGAACCGTACAGATTCATGACCGTAACAGCAGTTACTGGAATTTACAGTTCGGTGCACAGCGAAACCTGGAATAAAACGTGATCTCCTCGTGTCGTAATGCATTCAGGAGATCGGTTCCGCCGCGGTATTCCTAGTAAAGGCCAGCAGCTATTCCGAGATCAGCGCCGGCCCTTAACGGATGCGCTTATTGGCCGTCGGCCTTGTCACATGAACTCATGTGCTCTTCAGGATCCGGTTTCAATGACCAAAGAAAGAATATTCACAATTTACTTACGAAACCTCGACGGCCAGGAAATAAAACACCCAAACCGGACATCTGATCGTGTAACTCTAGAGAAGATTGAGCGACACGCCGGCACGTCCAGCTAGCAAGAATTAGAGCTATTTAAATGAACCAGCTGTGCTGGGATCAGTTTTCAGAGAGTAACAGCTGTACGACACACACACACACACACGGCCTCAGTGACCGCGCTGAGCTGCCAGCTTTCTAAATCTGCTCAGTGTTTCACAGTCAGCTGACATAAACACAACTGTAAACGAATGTGCTCTACATTATTAACCTACTATTCACTAATGTAAACGAACACACACTATGTGTTGACGATCTGCGGCGGCTGCCGTACCTGCGGCGTGTTGCACAGATAGCGCAGAACCTCACCGATGTACTGAATCACCGTCACGTTATGAGCCCGACACTCGTCCCAGAACTGAGACGCAGAAAACTTGCGGCGTAAAATTATAGTTGAACCTGAGAATGAGAGAAACAGAGATTATTCTGATCTCAGATCTGATGAGAATATGACAGGAAGATCTGTGTGTGTGTGTGTGTGTGTGTGTGTGTGTTTGAGGACTGACTCGACCTTTAACCTGATTAAAGAGGAACCGTCGTGTGAATTTCTGCTGCTTTACGTTCGCACAAAAGAGCTCTTTCACAAAGAGAGTGAGGAAATTATGCACTGAGCTCCTGATCACAGTCATGAAGAGCTCAAACAAGCACACACACACACACACACACCTGTCTCTACGGAGCCCAAGAAGCCCACAAGGAAGCCGGCCGTGTGATACAGAGGAAGAGTCACGTAAACCACGTCAGTATCTGTTACGCCATTTGACGCCAGCACAGCGAGAGCAGCGAGGAGACGTGTTTGATTGATCACTGCTGCTTTAGGAAGACCTGAAATACACACACACACACACACACACACAGTTACACTCCGAACCCTTCACACTTACAGCATCTGCTTTCACTACACATCCATAGATAAAAACACATCAATTACTTTTCAGTTTGAGAACAAATGTTTTACTCTTTCAAAGCGGGAGTCGTCTTAGATTTTCAGAGTCATCAGTTGTTAGATTTTGTTTCACAAAGAAACAAACTCACTGTATTTCAACTAGTTTCCAAGGAATCCTTTCTCATTTTTATTTGAGCTTGTATTAAAAATAACTGAAGCAGCAGTAAAATGAATGAGAGCTGTATAGAATTAAAAAATCAAAAACAAAATTCCTAGAACTTTAACATTTAAAATGGAAACTGAAAATCTATGAAATAATAACTAATTAAGTATCGTTAAAGCTGTACAAGTGTCTTTGGCGCCGACAGCCTTGTGGGCAGCACGCGCCGTTGCGTCCCGTGTTCGAATCCCGACTCGAGGACCTTTCCCGATCCTGCCCCCATCTCTCTCTCTCTCTCCCACTTCACTTCCTGTCACGTCTGATCTGTCCTGTCATAAAAAAGCTGTACTAGTGTCTCAGTGTTGCTGAGGGCTCACCTGTGGTTCCAGATGTGTAGATGTAGACGGCCGGCGACGTGAAGGACACGTTCGCTCTGAGCGTCCGAGGAACGGCAGCGTCTGACGATTCCTGCGCCGCTCGGCTCAGACTCTTCATCCGCGACGATCTGAGCTCTTCGGCCGTGATGAAGACCGTCGTCAGGCCCTCCTGCTGGAGATCTTCATACACCTCCTCAACGGCTCCCTGCAGCTCTGAGCGACGACAGATTGTAAAGTGACACCGAGGTACTTACAGAACAAAAATTTGTCCTAATTTTTTCTCCACTTTCATTGGCATAAATGTTTTTGTCCTCATCAGTCTTGATCGTAACTGCTGAACGTGCATTCGTTTTCAGGATTTTAAGCCTTTAAATGGCAGTTGGTTTACATAATGCCACTGTTGCTTTTTGTGAAGAAGCACAAAAATCTGTTATTTTCCATATAATAAATGCTAAGCAGGTTTTGTTTATTCATTTATTTGATTACTGCGGTCAGTGTTGGGTGTAACTAGTTACTAAGTAATCAGTTACTGTAATTTAATTACTTTTCTCTTGAAAAAGTAAAGGAAGGGATTACTCTTATTTTTCTGCAATTTAATTATAGTTAGTTCCTTTGTCACTGAACTTGAGCACCCCCAACACCGCACATTTTCTGTGTCTCCCTCATCAATCACACCTGATTCAACGCATCAGCTCGACAGTAGAGACAGAGACCGCAAGACCTGAAATGGGAGCGTCAGATATGAGAGACCTACAAAATGCTCGAACAGGACCAGTTTGAAAACCACAGCCCTAGTGGATTTAACATCAGCGTTTAAAGTCTAACCTTAAAATGCATGCTTTTTATGTACCCTTCTCACTTTAAATACTTCGGTGAGTTAATAAGAATATTGGTAACACTTCAGTGTCCAATTCTCACTATTAACTAGTTGGTTATTAGTGTGGATATTGGCTGTTTATTATTACTTAAACAGCACATATTAACGTCTGATTGTGCAAGACCTTATTATGAATCCTTAATTCTACCAATTCTTAAACTTAATTGTCAACAACTACTTTGCTAAGTATTAATAAGCAGTAATTAAGAGTATATCTATAGTTAGTTCATAGTTAATAGTGAGAACTGATCTAAAGTGTGACCAGAAGAATTAATGTAGTTATGTATTATTTATTTGAAAGCATTAAAAGAACCATCTCATGTCTGTCCTTGTAACTTTCATCATCTTTAAAATAGGATTTAGAAAGTAAGTAATACGTAATAAATACTTTAAAGAGGGAGAATAATAGTGCCAATAGTGCCATCAGATGGAAAAATAATACGGATCTGAAAAACAGTCAAATGTTAAACCCTTGCCAGCAGACTGAAAGCCTATTAACAAAGAATGCGTGCTTTCATGATGAAATGGCACTGGAATTAAGCACAGCGGGTTTCAGTGGGTTCTGAGTGTGACTCATTGCGTGTCACCGATAGATCTACACCTGTAGATTTAGGAAAGGAAATAGAATGACACATGAAATGTCCAACTTAAATGTGCTGTACGTGTTGTGTTCCTCGGTTCGTTTCTCACCTTCCGACGCGATCAGGACCGTGGCGCCGCGGCAGCAGCTGAAGCTCGCGACCAGACTCCGCGCGCGGATGCTGCTGTTGAGGAGCGCGCATGCGCAGCCCAGCTTGGCGAGCGCGAGCCAGCAGAAGATGAACGCGGGCTCGTTGAGCAGGAACAGAACCGCCGTGTCTCCCGGATTCAGAACCGACGCGACCCGTAACGCGTTCGCTATTCGGTTGCTCTCTCTGTCTGCGTCTTTAAACGAGTAGCGTTTATTCTCGAACACGATAAACGTCTTGTTCGGCCGCGTTTCGACCTGCTTTAAAAACCTGTCCAGAGCCAAAAACAGCGGTCGCCTTCTTCTGCGGGAAACGAATTTGAGTAAAATCCGCAGCAGTTGTGTGTGATAGACGAGATCCGTCCAGAAATAGGGGAAAAACACTCGGAGAATCGGAGGACAGAGGACCAGTCCGCACAACAGCAGCGACACGACGAACATCTTCGAATCGACGATTCTCGACTGGAACAAACGGAATCAGGTCGATGTTTGTGTTTGAGTTGGAGCCGGAGAGCGGAGAGTTTCTTTCGCACTCTTTGTTTGTCCCGAAGGCGGAGCGACACGGACACGGTTTAACGTTTCGTCCAGTTCGGAGTCGGTTCTGAGACCATCGACTGGAATCTGGAATGTTTCGATCCGACTTCCGCCAAGTGATTTTTAACAGAACAAATAGACAAATAACAAAGATGGTTTTACAAAGACCTTTCGATGAATAAAAGCGTAATAGTTCATATCTAGTCCTATACAAAAAAAAAATGACAACACAATACAAAAGTGCGTTTAACTACAGAGTCATTACTGAATACAATCAGCTCACGAGGATCCTTCTTTCAGCAAACAGACTTTTGTTTATTGACTAGAGAAGCTGCTCATTCTGCAGGTGAACATGAGCACGATCACTGGCCTAATAATCATGAGGATTAGTTCTTGTCTACAATATTAGCCCTTTCATTTAATTCAAAATGTTTGAATGTTCTTGATGTTCCATATGGAATATGGAAAGATCAGTATAGCATCATAATACCAAAATAAGAGAGACGGGAAAATAGGAGCTGTAATTGCTTTTATTTTCTTTAAGCTTCTTATGCACATAATGTTTAACAGAACTAATCATCCCTCAGCTGCGGTGTACCAAACGATCAGCCTGCAGCAATAATACATTCATATCAGTAGTTACTGAAGTCATTCTCTGAGGTCATTTGTGTGAAAGAGAATATCAAATCCATAAGACACGAAATACAGCGACATGCGTTTCATTTACACTGAAAAAATATTTTGTTGATTCAACTTAGAAATTGTTCTTCATGTGGTAACGTCTACAATAACTGGTTTTGTTGAAATGAAATAAATTATTTAAGATGACTGATTATAACTGAATTCAACCAACCTGAAAAAAACCCTGATTTCTCCATTTAGGTAAAATTGTCACCATTGTTGAGATTCACTGATTCTTGATCTTTGTGTGAGTCAAAAAGACACAGCTGAAAACACTTCCTATATGATAAAAGAGAAAAATCACAACATCTGATTTTCATGACATCATGACACATCAAACTCCTGACATCACCTGCGAGTCTGACTATTACATGATGACTAGGTCAATAAAAAATCAAGATCTGATCAGAGTTTCTGTCACAACTGTCACAATAAAAAAAGTGCCTTAGAAATACACAGTTTGCAGCAATCAGAGAAAAGCTGATGTTAAGTATTCAAGAATCAAACACTTATCTGCACAATGGAGACTTCAAACTTGATTCTTTTCAATAAAACATCAACATCTAAACCTCAATTCTCAATAAGAAGTTTAGTATGAAAGAGATAAAGTCAGACTGGATTGTAGTAAGAGTGTGAGAGAGAGATGTTGGTGATTTTTTAACTATTTTGAAGAGTAGCGCTGTCCATTGTGATTTTCACTTTGCTGCAACTTAAAATATATAATCATTTCAAAACATAACCAACATTCACTAATCATCGTGGAGCAGGTGCGCATGTTTTGAATGTGTTTGTTCTGAGCATTATTGGACGTTGTACGTTGGGTCAGTGCAATGGATTTAAGTTGAAATGACATTCTCTCATTTTATGTTACGTAATCTTGATTGAAGTAGGTCATAACAATAAAATTAGAATTATAGGTAGTATCAGATAGAAAAACCTCCTTAAAGCAACAACTACACAGATTCACTTTTTACAGTGTGGATGAGCGATACAGCATTATACTGACCAATCAGAATCGGTACTCAAGTATTTCAAAGAAATTATTCAAGAAGGACAGATTTTTGAATCTCACCAATGTTGATATTCTAATGATATTCTGAAATGCCAAAATGAAGAAAGGGCATGTTCATTCATTTAATATGAGATTTTCTGTAACCTATGGCCAAAGTCTGGCATCTCAGAGGAGTCATCTGCTCAGGAGTCAGTGCGATGTGTGCTTTTTTTGGGGGAGGGAGGGTTTCGAACCTACAGTAAGACTCATTGAGGTCTTCAGCAAGTCGTTGATTCAACGGGGGACGGTGACTTGTAGTTTGTGATGGCTTTCAGACCTTTCCACACTGAAACAGAGTCATTTGAAGAGAACTGATCTTCCAATTTTTTAGCGTAGCTTTTTTTGCGCTGCTCTAATCTCCTTATTTGTTGTGTTTCTGGCCTGCAAGAATTTTAGTGAAAGTAAGTGAAAGAAAAAGAAACTATGGCTAGCACTGCATTAACGGCACAAATTCTCTCAGAGACAACGAGAGACGAATCTACTTTACCATGCTGATAACGGTGTATAACTGTCTTAAATTGTTCCCTTAATATTTATATTTGACATCTTGTTGGGACAGTATAAATGCTTGCAAATATTAGAGTCCGGGTGTTTTTGTTCTAGTTCTGTGATCAGATCAGCGAGTTTCTGTAAGGACAGGCTCACGTGAACTTGCGGAGAAACGTAAACACTCACGGCTTACAGTTAATGAAAAGTGCTTCCAGATCGGAACAGCACATCTTCTTTAACACTGTTACATCTGTACACCACCTCTCACTGATGTAAGAGCACGTCCCGCCGCCACGCGATTTCCCCGTTGATTCTCTAAGGTCTCAACGGCTGATAGCCCGGCGGGTGAAGAGCACCATCTCAGAGAGCATCATCTTCAAACGCCGTTTGAAATCCGCGCTGTCTAAGTTTAACCAGCGCTCCGGCTCGCTTCCTAGAACGTTTGATCAGCGCTGCCGCTCCGCCAACTACAATGTTCAGCAAAATGTCTGAAGAGTCGAAAACCGGTAGAAGATTATGTGGTGTGTTCTGCCGAATGTTCAGCAGTTCACCCCTGGTAAAACTGATTGTGTTTGACAAACAAAAAACAGGAAAAACGAACAAGAACAACTGGAGAGCGAAGCACCGTGGCTGCCATGTGCTGCGCCATCTTATGCCTCAAGGTTTGCAGGTGTACAGATGTACTAAAATGACTAGATGAGCTGACTAGAGCGTTCATCGAACCTGACCAATGATGTGCTCCTCCTCACTGTGCGATTCAACTATAGTGCGTCAGGACATAACACAGAATCCAGTGCCAATTACAAGGTGACTTACATTTGCGTAGACCGGTAAACTTTGCATCTTCTTCAGGAATAATGTTTTATTTTTTTCTTTGAGTTGTTTTAGAAAAGCAGGGTCACTTGCAAACTGTTATCAGTGCTGGACTCAAACCACAGCGACAATCGATCGCTTGAGAGCCTCTAACTCGGTGAGAGGAATCATTAAAGAGCCTAAAGTCAGTGTGTTTTGGAGCCGATATTTAGTGTGTTTTAATGAGCACCGCAAATCTGTTTGGTTTTACATAAACATTTAACATGTTTTGGTTTTACATAAGCAGTTCAATCCAGTGCTTCGATTCACAGAGCTGTTGCATCATTTCCAGAGCGTTCCAAACGGGGAGTCGTGTCAAGACAAGCGTCGTTATCAGTGCTCTGAGTGACTCCAGATAGCAGCTGTTTTACTCCAGCTGATAAATCAAACCCAGTGACCTTTCGCTATCAAAATACAGGCCGGCTTTCATTCAGCAAATAATTGTGACATCCCGCTCTCACAGCAGGTGGCCGTATGAGTGGAAAGACATATTTACCTGATTCCCAGCATGCACTGGGGCAGGGAGACCTGTGGGTCAGCCGTGCGTTTGAAGTGCTAGAACGGGACGGATCTGAACTTCTCAAGGTTACATATCGATAGAATGGAGGGAGGAGCCGTGCACCGATAGCCTTCTGCTGCACCCATTTATTTATGTAAAATGCTTTTAGAAAACTGGCGACTTAGATCTCGAGTTATCAAACACGTTTTACGGTCGTGCTAATCGCTATCTACCGTAAAACAAATCAAACGAGGGACGGTCACGCGTCCTAAACGCTGTCAGTCTTAGTCCAGCGTGAGTCTTTAACACACGTATGTTAGAGGGAAATCCGACAGCTGTGCGGTCAGCTTGATCTCACACCGAGCCATTTTCTTAGTGGAAACACAACTGTACACACACACACTGTACAAACACTATGTATCGGCACTGGCATAGTCCAATGTTTCTAGAAAACTCAGTCAGCTGAGCTCTTTGGGTGACCTGCTTCTTGAGTGTTTGCAGTTTGTCAGTGTGCAAAACAATGGTCAGATGTTTGTATGTTTTGTCAGGAATTGTAACTGGTAGAACGCTATCCGTCTTTCTCTTGTGGACTCATCCGAGTTGTTGTCTTGTCCAGGATTTACAGCTCTTTGTACATAGCTTTCGTCATCACGGCTCAGACGTAGGCCTGCATCTCAAAATGAGCTATTATTATTTAAAGATCCGTGTGAACTCTGCTCCAGAAGACCAGAGCGCTCGTTCGTGCAGTCCAGGGTTCAGATCAATACACACGGCTGTGGGCCGGAGCTCTGATCAGTCTGATCTCTGCTGGAACGACTCGCATTCATTCATTCGTTTACTCGTCGAGTGTCCCGCACATAACAAAAGACGCATTTTACAGATTCGTAGTGTAAATGGCACATTTGTGTCTCTCACGCTTTCTGGTGTGGAATGTGCTCTAGTTTTTCCTCCTTTCCTGCTGCATGTTTTAGGGAAAATCCATTGATTCCATTGATCTTCTGCCTTGTTTTTCTCTCAATGATACCCTTTATGACAAAATTTGTTCTTAAAATAAGATTTTTCAGTTTGTGTACCACCTCAGCTGCGTGTCCTGGATTTCCGACAGTCAAATTTGACTAAGCTTTGTGAAGTGAAGCAGTAGTTTAACACATACGATGGCCACCACAAGCTTGTTCAATCCAGTCCAGGTAGTTTATTCAAATCTTGTACCATTTTTTTTTGCTGCTCATGATAAATGTTCATGTGCTCTGGTGGTTTTGTATCAACAGCTTTAAAATAGCAGCGGCAACTTCAAAAACATATAAAATTATAGTTCATTTTGTGGAAAATCAGAATGTTGTTTTGTTCATCTCAGAAATGTTCCTCCCTATACTCTTCTCTGTCTGGAAAGCTCGTCAGTATTTGTTTCCCTCCTTGCTGAAATGTCTAAAAACAAACGCGCAACGAAATTCGGCTTCGGGATCCTGCGGTGCTGATGACGTCACTCCGGTCACCGGCTCGCTGTCGGGTTTCGCGGTTCGGCGGCTCGTGGGTCTTCATCACGTGATCTGCGCTCCGTCAGTTTGTTCACTGGAGGATTTCAGAGACGCATCGCCTTTAAGTACACCTGAATCTAATCTAAAGCAATTTGGTTGTTTTAATTTTGTTTGTTTGTTTGTTTTAAGGTTAATCACTCAAAATGCTATGCATGTTTATTAGTTTCTTTTACGTATCTGTACTCCTTTCATATTTATTTTTATTGTTAGATCTTGTTTCTTGTGCCTTGCGTTTGACTCACACCCTGAGGGCGGCACCTTTAAAGGCGGCGTATAAAAGTTAATGTTAATACTACTGTCCGGCAGCTGGCCAGACTAATTACAGTAGCGAAGGTAATGAGCGGCGTTGGCGGGTCGAGCGCGGTGCGCGCCGCCGTTGCGTCATTTTAATCCATTCCAGCCGCGATAGCGATAAGAATGTGCTGCTGTCAGGGATCTTCTTCTCCTGCTGCGGTTTCTCACATGTCACGTTGCTACAAGAATCTCGCTCCGCGACCCTTGCCATCTGCCGCGCGCACTATAAAAGCGCGTCCCCGCGGCGCCCCTCTTACTTTCCCGGATCAGAACTGCTGCATGTTTGAGAGCTCCAGTCCCGAACTAGAACCAGAACACAATGCTGCGTGTCCGATGCCTGAGAGGAGGAAGCCGCGGAGCAGAAGCTGCTCATCTGATCGGCGCTATGGTGAATATCGCACGTTTACACGGATCTTTAGAGAGCAAAGAACTGTAAAAATGAGTGTGATGAGATTCTTGCGTAATGCATTTGCAGAAAAAACCACGGATACCATCGCAATTATAACAGCTGATTGATTTCATCGTGACAAAAAAAGATTTGTAATGAAGCTCTTAACCGCATTCTCTTGGTTTTACAGATGGAGAGAGATTATAATCATCTTAATCGTCTGTGATTGAATTTACTGTCTTGATCATGTTCTTAGAAAATGTTGCGTTGGCTCAGAGTTGGAGATCATGTGTTATGGAGTGAGTGACAGCACAGCTGTACCGATCCGAGATCCTCCTCCTCAGTCAGAAACTCAAACTTTGTCTCCAGGAGCACGAAGAGAGATCGGACTGTACGTGCTGAAGCGCAGCGGCGCGTTATTATCGCGAGCGTTGTGCAACAGCAGCAGGTTCGACCTCGAGCCCTGACTCCCGCTTCCCTTCATTCATTCAGCGGGGAATCAATCGGTCCAATCAATCCGCTCGTCACGAGAACGTGATCTGTGCAGATTCTGCGTGTTTAAATAACATTGAATAAAGGAGTGTGTTTTATTCAAACCTAAAACTTTCACGTTTTATTTACGGTCAATTTCAGAGTCGAAATAGTTTTTACGACATTTGTTCGTTAAAGAGCATGTAAAGAACTAAAGAACTTGCTCTGACTAATTGAGCTCATTAAGGGGTCCATATTCCGCGCCTACATTCGTTTCATTGCTCTTTCGTGTTTTCTCCAGCTCTGAGCTCGGTTATTTAGCGCTGATTTCTGAGGTGTGGTGTTGTGTGTCGCGCAGGTGGGTCGCGCGGTGTCGGGATGGGTGTCGCGCGCGTTCCGCAGCACCTCGAGTTCCGCCGCCGCGCAGCTCCCGCTCACCGTGGACGAGCCGGTTACTGAGCACGCGCCCGAGGAGTGCCCTGTGTGCGCGTACAACGAGTGGGACCCGCTCGAGGAAGTGATCGTAGGGCGAGCCGAGAACGCCTGCGTCCCCCCGTTCACCGTGGAGGTCAAGGTACGGAACGCAAGCCGAGCACTGACATGGAAACACCGAGTGACAGGCCGGTCTGGTTTAATGTGTTTCTCATTCTCAACACACTGAGGTGGAAGAACTTGTGTGTATACCATCATGTTTACTTGTTACTTCAAAGAATACCACGCACATGTAAAAATGTTGCTGATACAACAACAGGACAGAATACAGTGCAAATGAACACAAGCCACTATGTTTAGAACCAGTCTGACTAACCAGCCATTAGTCCAGGGGTATTCAGTTTTACTTTCTGGATTCAAATTAGACCTGTTACTGACATAAATCAAAAACAAACGATGAAACTAAAAAACTGCAGTGTGCTTATATCATCCACTAATAGAGTTATCATTCTAGTTATTGTCCATTGGTGTGAACGGACTTTAACTTGTAGAATTAGTCTACCTTATAAACCGCAATCAGCGACAGAAGTCCTTTGCACCACGTGAAGAGAGCTGCTCACCTAACCCTGACCTGTACCGCTGTTGTGTGTCTGCAGGCCAACACCTATGAAAAATACTGGCCCTTCTACCAGCAGTACGGGGGACAGACATTCCCGAAGGACCACGTGAAGAAAGCAGTTGCTGAAATCGAGGAAATGTGCAATATTCTGCAGCATGAGGGCGTTACAGTGAGACGACCGGAACCCATCGACTGGTCGTTGGAGTATAAAACTCCTGACTTCACCTCCACAGGTGAGAGCTGACAGCGCGCACACACACACACACACACACACCGATATCAGCGCTGACTCTGACAGTCTTGTTTCCTGCGCAGGCATGTACGCGGCCATGCCGAGAGATATCCTGATCGTGGTGGGAAACGAGATCATCGAGGCCCCGATGGCCTGGAGGGCCCGGTTCTTCGAGTACCGCGCGTATCGGCCCCTCATTAAGGAGTACTTCAGGCGGGGAGCCAAGTGGACCACTGCGCCCAAACCCACCATGTCTGACGAGCTGTACGATCAGGTGACGCACAGACGCAGGGTAAACAGATGTGTGTTACGCTGCTAATGCAGCACTCACAGTGTGTGTGTGTGTGTGTGTGTGTAGGATTACCCCATCCGCACTGTGGAGGACAGGCATAAGCTGGCCGCTCAGGGGAAGTTCGTCACCACAGAGTTCGAGCCGTGTTTTGACGCCGCAGACTTCATCAGGGCCGGCACTGATATTTTCGTACAGAGGAGTCAGGTGACCGTCCTCGTCCGTCCTGTAGCTCATTGCTCTCCAGTACTCAAGCTTGTGTTGAGAATTCTTCACGTTTTTCCTGACAGGTTACAAACTACATGGGCATCGAGTGGATGAGACGTCATCTCGCCCCCACCTACAAGATCCACATCATCTCCTTCAAAGACCCGAACCCCATGCACATCGACGCCACCTTTAACATCATCGGCCCGGGACTGGTGCTGTCTAACCCGGATCGGCCCTGCCGGCAGGTCAGTGGTGTGTGGAGCAGCGCTGCCACCTAGTGTTGATCTGTAGTACAGCAGTGAGACGCACTCACATGATGGTCAATCTCTCCTTCAGATCGAGATGTTCAAGAAGGCCGGCTGGACTGTGGTGACTCCTCCGACTCCTCTTATTCCAGACAGTAAGTACAGCGATCGCTGTAGCTCGTGAGGTTTTCAGTCAAAGCACGATCTTCAATCGCATCAGAGCACCCAAACC
The DNA here is from genome assembly GCF_022985175.1 of Labeo rohita. NCBI lineage: Eukaryota > Metazoa > Chordata > Actinopteri > Cypriniformes > Cyprinidae > Labeo > Labeo rohita. The sequence continues at coordinate 112,614 of NW_026127208.1, read as the reverse complement.
CGCCTCGTCATCACGTCTCTTTAAACACAAGCTTAACACTCTTACAACTCTCTCTTTTTTTTTAACTGTTTAATCAAAATGTCATAACTGCATCTTATTAATAAAAATAACTCAATTCAGATAAATCATGCTGCTGTCAGGCCCCCGACACACATTCACTACATTATAAGCATTTTGTAAGTGTAGTAATTCAGTTTAAACTTGGATATACAATAAGTCTGTATTGAGAAATTTAGGAGAAATGTGATCTGTCAGACGTCTCCTATCTGTCAGAAGCGCTTGAGCTGCTGCATCTGATACGATGACACTTAAAACAGACTCGGTGTTTCTTGAGTCAAACCAAACCGAAGGAGATGAACCTCACAGACATTAATGCCAAACACTTGCTGCCGTTTTGTCGCTGTCTTCTCCGAGCTTGAGCTTGAAAAGAAACTGATGGCAATGATCCTAAATGAGCGATTCACATCCCGAGCTGAAGTTGTCAACGTCTTACAGATGCCTTAAAGGGGTTAGTTCACCCAAAAATGAACATTGTGTCATCATTTACTCATTCTCAAGTTGTTCCAAACCTGCATGAGTTTCTTTCAGCTGCTGAACACAATACAAGATATTTTGAAGACTGTTGGTAATGAACAGTCAGTGGTAGCCATTGACCTCCATAGTATGGACAAAATATAATGAAAGTCAACGGCTGTAAAGTTGCTTTGACACAATCTGTACTGTATAAAGCGCTACAGAAATAAAGGTGACTCGAGACTTCAACAGAAGAAAGAAACTCGTACAGGTTTGGAATGACATGAGGATGAGTAAATGCTGACACAATTTCCATTTTTGTGCAAACTATCCCTTATATTTATATTTAAACTAAATATAATTAAATTCAGAGATTCAAACTACGACGACAAATTATTCATCTGAATAAAATAATCTTTTCGATTAAATATTTATTTTCAGAGTCACGATGCACTGCACTTGATGGCACTCAATTTGCTCTAATAATAAATGCATATTTGATAGATTTTGTAGATGATGAATGCATCAGCAAAATATTTGGTGATATATGAGCATTTTTCTTTTTTATATCTCAGATCATCCGTTGTGGATGTCGTCCAAATGGCTCTCGATGAATGTCCTGATGCTGGATGAGAAGCGCGTGATGGTGGACGCTAATGAGGCGACCATACAGAAGATGTTTGAAAGTCTCGGTGAGGACGCCGTTTTCGGCTCTTGTTATGATGAAATGGTGTTCAACTCTGATGCGATTCCTCATTCACCTGCTCTTGTTTGTCGTCGCTCCCGCAGGGATTAAGACCATTAAAGTCAGCATCCGCCACGCCAACTCCCTGGGCGGAGGGTTTCACTGCTGGACGACGGACGTGCGCCGCCGCGGGACCCTCCGGTCTTACTTCCTCTAGCCTGCCAGAAAGACGCAGTTCTTATTGAGCTCAGATTTGAGTCTGCATGGTTTGATTGCGCTGTGCATGTCAGGGCTTTTGCAAACGCCAAAGATGAACGCGACGAATAGACACCTCAGCGATCTCAATAACAACTGCACTTCTGGCCGGCTGTTGCAGGAATGACTCCAGTGAGCAGGCAGAGCCCCCCCCACACCACCACGACCACAGAAGAAGAGTTTCTACCTCCTATTTACCAGAAAAAAAAGGAAAAAAAACATAGCATATTTTTAACTGTCTTATACAATGCATTTTAATTATATATCAATTTTTTTTTTTTTACCCTACATGTGATGTGCCAAGTGTTGATTTGTAAACTCAGGTATTTTTGTAGCCGTATTTCAGCTATTTTGTAAGCATTTCATGAAAATGTAAATATCCGTATGCATGTGCATTTTAGTGGCATATACTTTCCCTTCACAAAAGCGTTTTTCTAGCATCTGCCTCTGATGTCATTCACAATAGCAGGAGTCAGGACACATGGAACGCGTTCCCCACGTTCAGGGGACGTTTGGCTGGTTTTTTTTTTTTTGCGTTTGCGCTGTGATTCTCTAGTTAAACTTGCTGAGTGCGATTGCTCTTTATCAACACATGATTGTGTGTCAGGTCAAACCAATCAAATAAAGATGCACTTGGAAATCGGTGTGACCCAGTTAGTTTTTCATTCGTGTTTAAAAGAACTAAACCTGTAGTCATGACATGAAGCTCATTTTCCTGGAGAGGTAACTGCAGATCACCAGAGGAGCAGCAGCTGACCTAACATATTCATAATGCCCTGAAGGTTATTGTTTAAATTGGGGATGAAGGCTGATTGAAAAGTGCGCCGCAGTCACGTGTCATTGAACCGCGGCCCCGATTCATTCACGTGTGTGAGTCTGTGTTAATCATTGACTGTCTGATAACAGCTTAGAGAAGAACTTCACCAAACCACACGCAGTAAACACCCATCAGAATGATACAGATCGTATGATTTTACTGGAGCTGCATGTGTATCTCCAGCCCTGAATGAAATGTGAATTCGCCGGTTTGAGCAGCACCGGTTTGTCAGATCTTCATTCGCACTCACTTTTCGCACAGCGATGAATGTGCATTAATGGCCAGGAGCCACACATCTGAGCAGCGAGAGACTGTCTTCACCCATCGTGCTGCAGATATTTTCTATATTTTTTTATTTATTTTAGTGAATGAAATACAAATACAAGAACAGTTCTGCGAAGGTGAAAAAAAAAAAAAAAGACAGGATAAATTCATCACGGGGTCAGAGGGGTCATGTTTATTGCTGACACAGCTTTTAGATGTTGACTCAAGAATACAAACGTGCAGATCTACATACAGCGTATCTGGCCTTCTACTTCATAGGACGAGCTGCGCACCGCTGTAGCTCACTCGGTTAACCCGTCCCGCGCTCGGTAGTGAGTTTTACGAGCCTCCGCCCGCAGGCGCGTCTCGTCCGCGTCGCGCTTTTAAAGTTCCCTCCGCGCGCGAGCCCCGCCCCTCTGCGCGCAAGCGGCCGCTCGTTGGCTGGGCGCAGCTCATTTGCATTGACGTCATTCGAGGCTGTAGGTCAATCCGTGCGCGTGCTTTTATTGGATCTGCTGCTGTCACATTCGCGCCGCTGATGTTCTCAACGCGCGTTGTTCTTCGTCAGGAAACTCGCGACGCGCAAACGCCTTTTCTTCTGTCATCTGGCGGCCGTCCGTCCGCGTTCTTCGCCCGTCCGCGTGAAAGAGAGGCAGAATCGTAGGCCCTTGATTGACAGCTGCTGTGCAATTCGGCTTTGGCGAGCTCCGCGTTGACGCGCCGCTCCGGAGTTTCATCTAACGGCCCGTTTGATGTCATAGATGCCGGATCGCGCGCTCCGCGGCGCGTCCGGGCCACATTTCAGCCTGTTGATGGGGAGCGGAATCAACGCGCCGGCTCGTTCCCAATGACTGAGGCTGAGGGAGCAGAAAGAGAGGCCGTGCGGAGTGATCGGGTGTGTTTGGCGCCTGTCGAAGGAGAATAAACGCACGAACGCGCCGCACCGATGGACGAAACCGTCGCGTGAACCGAGCCGGAGCCTGAAATCCGCCAGAAACGAGGCGAAGTTCGTGCGCGGACCGACCGCGAGGATGAGGAGTAACGGGCGCGAGTGAAGCGCAGAGGCGGCAGAGGCGGCGGCGGCGGCGGCGGCGGCGGGGGGAGCAACATGACCAGAGTTTCTATTTGATCGATAGACTCGATAGATCCGATCGATCCGATCGTCTGGATGATCTGAGAGAGAAACATTCCTATTAGCGCAGTACGAGAGGAGCGTCGCGTGCGCGCGCGCGCGCGGGTGAATGATGGGCTGCGCCTCCAGCATTCACATCTCCGATCGGGTGGTTTATCACAGCGGGAAAGAGTCCGAGGACTCGCACTCGCCGCAGCAGAACTGCCCTCAGCCGGGCCACATCAAGCCCAACAACGCCTGTCAGGTGAGAGTGTGTGTGTGTGTGTGTGTGCGTGCCCGCACAGCATCCCTCTGTCTGTGTGTGTGGATAGTTCACTCAGAAACCATCTTCATGTAGGCCACTCCATGAGACAAAAAATAGCACTGGAGCCCAGTGACTGACACATTTCTCAGAAAGTCTCGCAGGTTCTTTCATTTCTCCTAGATTAACCCTTTAAAGTGTCTTCTGGACGCGCAGCTCATGTAGTAAGTGTCAGTCTGTGCGCTACATACTCGTGCTAGTGTCGCATACTGAGTGTGATAGTGAATGTTTGGAAACTCATCATGTGTTGACTGCTGATAATGTCACACTGACGTGTCTGTTTCGTGCTCTTGTGTCTGTCCGTGTTCTGCTGGTTGGAGCACAGCAGTGGCAGCAGTAATTTAATATAGGGCACATCACAAATTGTGAAGAATACCATGGCTCCATGTCCAAAAACAGGACCTGCTGTTAGCACAGAACACGTTGGTATTTTCTCATGCTGCTGAAGGTGATTGAGCGCTCACTACGTCAGATCTGGACTCAATGACTGGGCGTGCACACTAGGGACCGTCAGTATGCTAGTATGCATGAGTACAGGGTGAATGAGCAGGTGTGTGATGTGTTGAGCAGATCAACTCATGAGTTCTTTTCACAGTTTTCAGCTGCTTCATCGGTGTCAGCGTTATGTTTTGTAAATGCGTGTTATTATGAACGACTGTTAATTGTTTTTTGACCCGATTTTTACGCAGTCCGCAGCTGAGTGCCATTCTGACCCGCCCCCATTTGAGAGCCACGCCCACATCTCAACATCCAATCAGCTACTGATGCGAACAACCAAGTCCCGCTCTACCGTTTTTCTTTTCAATGATCTGTTACATCACAGTGTGAAAGAAAGGATCCGGTGCTACTTCTGTTTCATGGCGTCTTTAATCCGAACACGGGCCTGCGACTGAAATGAATGAGGTTTATAATTCTACAAAACTTTTTTTGTTATTGTCGAAACTTGTTTACATTTATGGTCATTTTACTGTTTAGGATGTTCACAGTAAAAAGCATAAAAAAAACTCACAAGATGTCAAAAATCTTTATTCAGAGGACAGAAAATCCAATAGCGTAAGGACAAAACATTTACAGTTTAGGATGTTACTGTAGACGCTGATGGTGTTCAAAAGCAACAGTGATACATGAACGACACCAAAAAAATGAAATTCTATTCTAAATGACTTCAGGTGCTGATTCAAATACATGTTTAGAAAAAAATTCTCTGTCCTTTGTCATTTGAAACAAAGAACATGAGACATCTGTGACCATTAAGCTTGCAGACTTTTCCCCCTAATAATAGCGATGATGGTGCGGATGATGATGCTCACGGTTCAACTGAGCAGATGAATGTTGTTCTGCAGGTTCATGCAGGCCGTGTGTGTGAGATTTACTGTGCTGTAATACACACACAGCGTCTGAACAGAAAGATGCTGCTGATTCATTTACTCATTCATTAATCAGCTGTTCTGATGTGTGTGTGTGTGTGTGTTAATCAAGGGCGCAGCAGCATCTGTGTGGCTTTCTGTCCATGATAAGACTCAAGTACAAGGTCTGACGATGGTTTTCTCATGTCTCACAACACATTCCTCTTTGTGTGTTAATGTATTTGTGTGTGTGTGTGTGTGGTGCTGATATAGGGTTAGTGGTTTATCTGGCCTTGGCTGAGGCTCCACTGTTCTGCGTTTGTAACCCTCAATACCGGATTCAGCCTGTGTGTGTGTGTGTGTGTGTGTGTGTATGTGCTACTTAAGGGACAACACTGGTGGATGATTAAAAAGTCAAAATGGTCTTGATTTGTATGTGTGTTTCATTGTAAACATGCAGTGGTTGGTTTGCGTTTCGTTTCAGTAGATGTCGGTGTGAAGCCCCTCTTTGGAAGTGTTTGTGTGCGTGTGTTGTCATCAGATGATTGACAGGTGTGTGTGTGTGTGTTTGTGTGTGTGACTGACGTCTCATTTGTGTGGATATGAGTGGCACAGACAGGAAGTAACGCAGCACAGGGACGAGCCGAGCTGACAATGTGCAGTAACTGTTCTTCCTGGAGGGAAATGACATCATCATCATCATTCCCAGCAGCCCCTGTGGCTCACACACGTGTGGGTTCGCTGTAGTCAGACGCCGCTGCGTTTCAGATGGTACACATCGAGCTGCTGCTGTTTGTGTCCTCAGAATAATTATAATTTAATACGTTAACGAGAGAGTTTGCTCATATTTACTTTCCAAATTCTGTGTCATTTTTTTTTTTTTGGAAATCCATTTTAATGATTTAATAAAACTTTAATAATAAATAAAAACATGCCTAATCAATTGAAAATATGATGATTCCTTCATAACAGATTCAGGTTGGACTTTATTTAACACTTCCATGTACTTACAATGTACTAACGTACTTGCCTAAGGAAGTACTGGATAATATAAGGTGACTGCACAGGTTATAACCTTAAGGTTAGGTTCAGGGTTAGTACCTGGTTATTATCCAGTCATTGTAATTGTTGTGAGTACAGTATAGTGTGTACATGCGGAAAAGGACTGTAAAACAAAGTGCAAATCAAAGTCCTTTACAACAGTTTGTCAAATAAAGTGGCGCACGGCAGAGATTTACTGTCTACGTTACAACGTAGATGGACAAAATCTCTTGATTGGGTGACATTCCTTAAATATTTTTAAATGAATTGTTATTAATGCTTTGAAAATTTTAGAACAGTAATTTATTTGTCAAAATGTTTTCTGGTTAAACGGAGCTTTTATTTTGGGTGTGTGTCGCGTTTCGGTCATGAGTCCGTATCAGCTCTGCTGTTGATCTCACTGCGTGTTTGCACTTTGATTGTGTCTCTTCTGTCTGTTTTACTCTGTTTGTCCCTATTTATAGAGAATCAGCCGCTCGTGTGCTCGTCTAGAGTTTGATGCAGCGAGTTATAGTTCGCGGGCGCTTGCGTGTGATGCGGTGTCGCGTGTGTCACGTGTGTCACAGCAGCGCTGAGAGCGGCTCGGCTTTAGCAGGATTGAGTGCTAATCTGGATCAGGACAAAAATACCTGGAGAGAGAGAGAGAGTGAGCGTTCACTCAACGAGGCCTGAGGAGGAGGAAGACCTTCATCACTGCTCTCACACACATTCACTCATGATCTGTTTTCTAGGACGTTTTTACACACACACACACACACACACACACACACGCTTACTTTCTGTGTTTGAGCGTCTCTAAAGTCTCTTGTGTCTTGCAGCTGTTGCTGCGTCTTTCTGACGTCATGTTTCCAGTGTGTGTGTGTGTGAGATGGTGGAGGTTGTGTGTTTCCCATGTGTGTCCCCCTTCAGCTATACAGCGACGGACACAAGTAAACTGGTTGGATCATTTGTGTTCGATGAGCTCGATGAGCCTAAACATAATGCAACTAATTAGAATTGAGTCTAACCAACTCTAACTTTAAAACTGTATTTTAGCTTAACTGACTCAAATCTTAAACTGACCTGTAGTAACTCAAACTCCCAGCGACGGTACCTGTAAACGATTCAAATGAACCTCGGTGCAGTGTTTGTGTCTCTGAGCTCGTTTAGTCTGGTTATGTTAGTAAACTCAGATGTTGTTTGCTGTCGCGTTATTCCCTGTGGAACAGAAGTCGTGTTTTTCCAGACATGAATGTCAGGAGAGACCTGAGGTGTGAGCGGCTCTTGGTACCTGTAGTGCATGTGTGCATACGTGTGTGTGTGTGTGTGTGTGTGTGTGTGTGTGTGTGTGTGTCTTGTCCCCAGCGTTGCTCCCTGAAGTGAGCTGTGAGGAAGCGGTTTGCCCTCTATATCTCTCACGCTGACGTCTGCCCTCTCAACAATGTCATCCACTTTCCTGTTATTCACTTCAGTGGAAAGCCACTGCTGCAGTGTGTGTGTGTGTGTGTGTGTGTGTGTGTGTGCAGTGAGCAGACAGGATGCAGTGTGTGTAAGTCCGTGTCACTGAGTGTGTGCAGTTTCTCTGCTGGTTTCACACGGATCCGTCTGGTCACGTTTGAGGTTTTCACGGGTGCAGATGAGCGAGGATCCGTGAGACGCGTATCTGACAGCGATTGAGCGGCTCACTGCAGACCTTCTGCTCGCCCTTACACTTTTAGTTTGCTTTTTAATTGGTTACTAACTCACTGACCAACCAGTTAACCGGCTGCAGGACGCAACTCCTGTCATGATCTCGATGCCTTAAGAAATCCCTGATCGGAGTCCATCTGGATGAATGTAACTGGGGCTAGGTTAGCTCTGTCTCTGCTAATGTTTGTGTTTGTCTATCTGTAGGGGCGGGGCTAAACGTTAGCTCAGCCAATAGCATTGCAGCAGTTGAATTAAAGGAATAAAAGTTCACAAAGGAAGTTCTTCCTATCAGACGAGCTTCAGATGGAGTGTTTGCGTGAGCTGACGGCAGTTTACTAATCTCATTATCTAGTGGAAACGAGGCCACAGTGCCACTGTCCATGAGCAGGACACACACACACACACACACACACACACACACACACACACACACACACACACACAGTTCTTTGTGTAACTTCACAGTAAGTGTGTGTGTGTGTGTGTGTGTTACATAATGAATTCACAGCTGATTTGATTCTGTCCCTCGTGTCTAATCAACAGACTCATTCATAAATGTATTTTTCTGTAAATCGCCCGTAAAGCCGTTCTGATGATTTTCGGATTCATGTCAGTCGGTGCACCTGATCGCAACCACACGAATACATCCAAACATTTGTTCCTTTAGTCAAACTAACAACACTGCATTAGATGACGATCTTTATAATAATAATAATATGTAATAACAACATGAATCAGTTTAATGTGAATATGAATTTCCTCGTCTGATCCGTTGTCCTGTTTGTTTCCGACGACGGTGATTCTGAGCGGCAGGAGAGTTTGTCTGCAACACTACAATTGAATCATCTTTGGCCAATTAATCTCTTTTGCGTTTTTGCTAATTACTAGACCAAAACCAGAGCTCATGTAATTCATGTAGTTGTAAATGGGTGGAGGATGGTTTTCAGGAAACCAAGTGAAGTTGGTTCAGGAAAAGTGAAGTTTCATGAATGAAGCCCAATGAGCCTCAGATGGTTTTAGCGAGTATTTATAAATGTAAAAATTTTGGCTTAGCCAGTAAACCAGTTTCATGACTTTGTGTGAGCGTTTTGTGTAGAGAGTCAAAGGTTTGTATTTATAATTATGATTGCATATTTTTGTTTCATATTTTTAAATGGGTAACTTTAACTAAGTATGATTTAAAATTAATTTTGTGCTTGTTTAGTAAAAAGCAGTCAGTGATCACTGGTTGTGAGATGACTGTTAATGTTGCAGTAATCAGTTCATATGTACTTTGTAACAGTAGCTGTTTTTTCATATCGCTTTAATGGGGGCAAAAAAAATCATAATTTTTCGAGAGCAAATACTGAAATATCACTTTGCTGTGACCTTCTCATAATTTCCAATCGAGTTAACACTGTGAAGTAGAGCAGCAGGATCTGGACTGCAGAACCGTCCTGGGCTTCACTGCTCTGGAGTGTGTGTGTGTGTGTGTGTGTGTGTGTGTGTGTTTCCGTTGACTTTTCTCATGTTGTTTGTATGGTGATGATCTTCCGGGACGCTGTCCCGTGGAGGGATGGGCATCATCACAGAGGGTGCTGGAATCATGTGCAGCACATTGATCAGCTCTGCGTCTGCTTGAATTTACTTCCACAGATCGTGGTGTGTCGTTCAGATCACGGAGTGTGTTTGTTCTTGACTGTCGTTTCAGAGCACGTTAACGGAGGTGCAGTTTGGACCAATGAAGCTCTATGAAGATCAGCTGCAGGTAACGACTCTTCATCGCTCATACTCTGTGTTCGTACATTACGTTAGAAGTGTTTTTGTAGTAACTGCACTGAACAGTGAGTGTGAACATGCAGAATATCAGGCTTCTGCTCATTATTGTGTGTGTGTGTGTGTGTTCTATATTGGGAGTTTCATTATCGCTCATTAATTCTTCAAGCTAAATTTAGACCGGTTGAGTGAATCCGACCCGACTCCTGTATCCTGAGATTTCTGAAGCTCCCATGAGAAGATGTGAATAACGGCTCCATGAATCTGCTGTATTTCCACAGTGCGTGTTTGGAGAGACGCGTCAGAAGGTTTTGAAGGGCCTGTAATGTCTCTGTGTAGAAACTCAGGAACACATGGAGTCTGGGGTTTGTTTGTCGGATGCGTCACAGAGTGCCAAAACTCAATGAAAACTTTGGAAGCTGCTCACAATTCAGCCGCTTAGCAGACTTACAGTTCGTTCGTTCATTCACAACCACACTCTACAAGCCAAAGAACTTCTGAACAGTGTAGTTAAGACACACCTGACTGGTCACGGCATTCTTACTCCTTACGCCTGTGATTGGCCGCAAAACACGTCAGGAGAAACGTTTGATGCGGTAGATCTAGCGTCGGGTTAGCATCAGCATTGGTTTGGCATTGGCGTCGAGTTGGTATTAACATTGGGTTAGCATCAGCAGGAGGTTGATATTAGCATTAGCTTAGTATTAGCATTGGGTTGATATTATGTGATGCGGCCAAAACATTATCACAATAAAACTGTTCATATCAGTCGATATTGATGATTACTATTATCTTTATATCTTTCAAGTTTAAAGGCAGATTTTTGCTCCTAAATGTGAAAGCTGCAGGAACCAGACCATTAGTTGTGGTTTTAAATGGCTCTTTATGGTCAGAACATGACAGACACTTCACGTTCTTCATGAAACGGGTTTGTGTTGCCTGACTTTGACGCTTATCTTTAGCACAGTTTGCAGTGTAGACTGCGTTATTTGTAATATTACTTTTTTTAAATCTCTTAAAAATGCACATTTGACGTAGCTTGAGCTGACAGCAGCAATAGCTTGCGTTAGGATGCAGATGTAAATTTATGTTCATTATCAAACAAGAGCAACATCTGTAAAAACTGTAACAACCTCATCTTTATTAAAATTACCCATTGGTCTTCCATAGCAGCATACATTTAGATGAGGATAACCACAGTTAATACCATGGTAAAAGTATAACTATATAAACAAATAAATTCCCTCAGAACACACGGCGAGCGTCTGAACCGGCCGCTCGCACAAACGCGCGGTTTCAGTTAAACGGCTCAAACGAACTGCAGTATCTCATGTTGATGTTATTGCTGACGGTGATCATTTCTCTGTTGGCCAGCAGCACTGATGACGGCTCTGTGTGTGTGTTGTAGGTACTGTTAGTGTTTGCCAAAGACGACGCTCAGAGTAACAGCTTCTGCTGGGCGTGCGAACGCGCCGGTTTCAGGTGTAACGTGGCCCGAACGCCAGAAGCGGCGCTGGAGAGTTTCCAAGAGAAGAACCACGATCTGATCATCATCGATCACAGACATTCCAGATACTTTGACGCCGAGGCGCTCTGTCGGTGCGTATCTACAGACACCACTGTGCCGCTTCAGCTCTTCGCTGAAGATCTTCATCAGCAGGTCGTTTAGATTCACGTTCTCGTGAATGAATCTTGTGAGTGTCATTTTGAGTAGTGAGCGGCTCATGCTCTGCACAGATTTCAGTGGCTCTCATTCATTAGATGTTGATGTTCGTAAGATCACGTCAGTCACGTGTGCTCCTGTCCAGTCATAAACTCTTAAAGAGCTGTGAAATCCAAATCTGTCCGTTAGCTCGAAGCTCATCCGTATGCTAGCGTGCTCCAAACAGTTTGAATGTGCGCTGTCTATTTTGGAAAATGGACTGGAAAGGATCCATCGGAGAGGTTCTGGAAACTGATCAAGACGTTGATCATAAATCCTAATGAAGCTGCATGTGCTGTGAAATATATGGTTTATTTGACGTGCGGCGGTAAAACGTGAATCACAACCATGAGATAAGCTGTAATATTGAGAAGCGTCAGGATTCGTGCGAATACAGTTTTAACCAAACAGCATTCAGCGTTGTTGAAGACTTGACCTTTGACCCCTCGTACTGTACGTTCTCGGGTATAAATGTACTACGTTCTTAACAACAATTAGTTCAAGTGCAATTTATCACAAGAAACTACACCCAAAAAACATCTACTGGAATCTCACGCAGAGTTCACACTTCGTGGTTGAAAATGTAAATGTTTTTACACACTCTGTATCAGGTTTGTGTGTGATGATGAAATGTATGTTTGTTGTTTCTAATCCTCATTTAATTTTTTTCCCAGCTCAATTCGAGCCATCAGCTGCTCTCACAACACTGTGATTGTGGCTGTAGTGAAAAGGTTTGTGCCCAAATCACACACACACACATCATCATCATCATCATCATCATCATGAGTCACTGTAACATGTTTCATTGTAGTTTTATATTGTCACATATTTGGCAGCGTCTGTGTCATTCTGTTATCATGTGATTTTATGAAATGGTGTGTTTTGTTCTGAAGGCCGGATCGTGAAGAAGCCACTGTGATGCCGCTGATATCAGCAGGATTTAACAGGGTGAGTGTGTTTAACTGTCCTCAGAAGTGAGTTACAATGAGAACGCAGTGTGTACTTGTTTGTATACACAAGTATTTGTGTATAAGTACTTTTTATGTATTGCACGCTTCAGAGTCTGTGCTTCATTCAGGACCGTAATGAATCGAGTGTGATTGTGTTTGTTTCATCACACAGCGATATGTGGAGAACTCCAACATGATGGCCTGTTATAATGAACTCATCCAACTCCATCATGGAGAAATACGAGCTCAGATCAAACTCAGGTGAGTGACGAGAGTTGTGTTTTTTTGTTTATGGGCCTTTTTGTCTTTACTGAATGGACAGTCTGTCTGATGATACTCTGTGTGTGTGTGTCCTCAGAGCCTGTAATGCTGTTTTTACTGCACTGGAACAGAGTCAGGAAGCCATTGAGATCAGCAGTGAAGATCAGATCATACAGGTACACACACACACACACACACACGTGTCTTTATTGAGATTGGAAAAACAAGTCAAATCAGACCCAGTAATCTCAGATACCAGCTCTAGATGAGCACTGAGACTGTAAATGTGGTTTGTCCACATGCTTCTGTCGCAGTACGTCAATCCAGCGTACGAGTGCATCATGGGATACCAGCGAGGGGAACTGCTGAAGGAAAACACTGAAGTGCCTAAGAGTGAAAAAAACAAACCGGACCTGCTGGACAACATCAGCTCCTGCATCCGCAGAGGGAAAGTGAGTCACACACACACTGGCGTTTAATTGAAAAGGTCTGATGAACATTCAGAAACTGACCCAGGCTGTGACACTGGTCGACTGCCACATGGATTGTCATAGTCTTAAAGTGTTACCCACAATCCTCAGCATGTGCTGACAGCCTTCCAAAGCACCAGTAGTTGTTATTAACTCTAAAGCGCTGCGTTATTTCAGCTTCACAGTGACGTTATATACTCCTAAATGAATTGGCTGATGTTTAAAAACATCTAAAATGAGGTCTTTTTAGAGATCTTTTTGTTTTGAAAGCGTTTCTTTTGGATACAACGTGACGGCAGTAAATTCAGGATCCTGTGAGCACAGTCAGTAGTAAGCCAAGGGAGCATAAAGCAGCAGAGAACTCTGGGAAATCCACAGAGGGTACAAACAGTCTGAACAAGACATGAGGTTTAATGTGCGAACAGTCCTGCTGTATCACTTCACACGGCACAAAGGTCATGAACGCACACACGCTCGCGCTCAGCTGGAGGAGCGTTTGAAGCTGCAGACGCTGGACTTTCATCACGCAGGGGTCGAACTTTGATTCTCCATCAGACCTGAGACCTGCTTCTGTATGCTGTTTAGATCCTCTGTCATAAATGTGTGTGTGTTTCAGGAGTGGCAGGGGGTTTATTATGCCAAAAAGAAGAACGGAGACAGCGTGCAGCAGAATGTGAAGATGACGCCTGTCGTCGGACAGGGAGGGTGGGCAGCGTTTCTGTCTTTCTGCTTTAGAATGATTTACTCTGCTCCTGCAGAAAACAAAACACCGATTTCCGCTTTAATTCAAAACACCTAACGTATTTGTTTTTATTTCTGAAGAAATGTGTCTGAGGGTCAGGTGACTCTAGTTTGATTATGTGTTCACATGTTAACATGTCTGTCTGTCTCTCCTGTAGTAAAATCAGGCACTGTGTGTCTGTTAACAGGCCTTTAAATGACCATAACAAGGTAAGCGGTCGTTCAGTCGTCTGACAGCCATACTGAGACGCGTCTGTGTCAGTGATGATGTTTGTGATTCGTCTGTGTGTTTTGATCCAGACAGAAAAGTCCTGTGAGCGAGTCCAGGCCGAATCACAGACAGGTAACAAAGACACACACACACACAATTTACACATGATTTGATGGGTTTGAGAGAGAGTGTGTGCATGGAAGTGTGTGTGTGTGTGTTTCAGGTGTGCTGATGTATTGCTCTCGTCATTGTGTCAGATATTCAGCAGTCCAGCAAACATAAGGACCGCAGGAAAGGATCGCTGGACGTTCGCTCGACGACCTCTAGAGGAAGTGATGGTGAGATAACTCTGCTGACCCCTGACCTTTGACCCTCAACCCAAACTCCGCCCCTCCCTATGAACGAGTGTCCAGGATTAGCTTGAACATGTGACTCGGGTCAGATGTGTGCAAACAGCTGGTCACATCATACGTCTGCCCGTCTGCTCATCTTCAGTGTGTGTGTGTGACAGTGATTTGATTGAGCTATATTTAGGATCAGCTGTAAAAGAAGGGCACTTATAAAACATGTCACATACTGACAGTCATAAAACTCTGTTAATAATCCCTGACTATCCCTTGACCTCTGACCCCTGCACTCAGATGCATGAGAAGTGAAGGATGTTTTCAGATCTTCTTGTGTTTAGCAGGAAGTTCTCAGAGGAGACACTCGTCTATGGCCAGAATCCACTCCATGACGATTGAAGCGCCCATCACTAAGGTACAAGAGAGTGTGTGTGTGTGTGTGTGCATTGTTTGTTGTGTTTCTGTGGGCTCATGTTTTAATTCTGATGTGTGTAGGTGATAAACATCATCAATGCGGCTCAGGAGAGCAGTCCGATGCCGGTGGCCGAAGCGCTGGACCGTGTGCTGGAGATCCTGCGGACGACAGAGTTGTATTCTCCTCAGCTCGGTACTAAAGAGGAAGATCCTCACACCAACGACCTGGTTGGCGGCCTGATGACCGTAAGTCCCACAACGCCTCTGATCGTTCAGTGTCACTCGCGCAGCAGATCCTCCGGTCTGTCGCATGTAATCAGGAATGTGTCTGAAACGCTTCTCGGTTGTTTCTGTCGGTGGGATGTTGACGCTGCCTTCTCTCCTGCAGGACGGACTGCGCAGGTTGTCGGGAAACGAGTACATCTTCGCCACAAAACGTAAGATGAGTTCACTGCTTTCTGACCTTTGACCGCATTTCCTGTGCATCTATTCACACCGTTTGTGTTTCAGAGCTGCATCACATCCCAAGTCACCTGACCACACCACTGTCCCTTAACGATATCCCACCATGCATTGCTCAGACGATGGAAAACGAAGACTCGTGGGACTTTGATATTTTCAAGCTGGAGTCAGCCACCATGAAGCGGTGAGAGACACACACACACACACACACACACACACAAACTACATCTACAACACACACACTGAGGTCATTTCATAGACTTTACTCCTCAACTTCTGTAATGTGACGTTCGGGTGATCGCTGTTTATTTTCAGGCCTTTAACGTTTCTGGGTCTGAAGATCTTCTCGCGGTTCGGCGTCTGTGAGTTTCTGAGTTGTCCAGAGGCGACGCTTCGCTCCTGGCTGCAGATCATCGAGGCCAATTATCACTCCAGCAACTCCTACCACAACTCCACACACGCCGCAGACGTGCTGCACGCCACCGCCTACTTCCTGTGCAAGGAGCGCGTCAAGGTGAACATACGGGAGTGACGCAAACTAGTGGAAGTTCTTAGGTTAGAGCAGCGGCTCCCAATCCTGCTCCTGGAGAATCCCCAACACTGCACGTTTCTGACACACACCTTCGTGGTCTTGGAGTCTTTTCTAATGAGCTGATGAGTTAAATTTTGATTAAGGAGACAAAATGTGCAGGGTTGAGGAGAACCAGGATTGGGAAGCACTGAGCTAGAGGTTTATACTGAATATAGTGTTTTCACTGCAAAACATCACAAAAATGCTGCAGATATCACTGCAGTTTTTTGGGCTGCAAAGTGATTCTCCATCAGTGCTGATTGTGTCGTCATGATGCAAAAACACGATCTGGTTCTCTTGTAATGTGCTTTGTGAACGGGTTTGGCTGCTTCTTACTTCATGTTGCTGTTTGTGTCCCGTTATTGATTTTTATTTTTTTTTTTGGTAAATTGATTTCTGCATGTGGTTTGCAAACGTTTCTTTCACCACACAGAACAGACTCAGTTATTTGACACACAGCATTGACTAGCAGCAGACGTGATGGACAGCATATGCTAATTAAAGACGTGATGGCGTCAGTGCGGCGATCGCAGCTTCATGTGTCTCCGTGTGTCTCTTTCTCAGCAAAGTCTGGACCCCATAGACGAGGTGGCGGCTCTGATCGCGGCTACCGTGCACGACGTCGATCATCCTGGACGTACGAACTCCTTCCTGTGTAACGCAGGAAGTGAACTGGCCATACTGTACAACGACACGGCCGTGCTGGAAAGCCACCACGCCGCGCTCGCCTTCCAGATCACCACCCGAGACGACAAGTGCAACATCTTCAAGAACATGGAGAGGTACACGCTACAATGTGCCTGTTTAAACGCTGTGTTTCGCTGTTGCCCGCTGTCAACGGAACGTCAGACGAGATGTGCTTGATCTTTGTCGCTGCGTGTCGATGTCAGTCGCTGCAGATGTTCTGAACTGTTTTCAAGTGTGTCGGCTGGATGCTGATTCTTCTCGCGTTTTACTGCAGTGATCGTTAGTTTTGATTGTCGGGTGAGCAGGTTCAGGTGTGTTTTCACAGTGTGATGTGATCTCTTCTGTCTTTGATGGTGAATGTGCTCTCAGTAAACGGATCTCAGAGCGTTTCAGACCCTGTTTACACCTGCATCGATCAGATCATCTGACACACACTCGCTGACGCCGCTCTCTCTCACAGGAACGAGTACCGCACGCTCCGGCAGGCCGTCATAGACATGGTCCTCGCCACTGAGATGACCAAACACTTCGAACACGTCAACAAGTTTGTCAACAGCATCAACAAACCGCTGGCAGCACTGGAGGAGAATGGGGTGAGAATCACACACACACACACACACACACACACACATGTGTGCCGTATGCATCACTGACATAAAAAGCTGTTGCACGTTTTATATATATATATATATATATATAACATATTTTCTCAGTCTGAACAATCATGTTACATTTCAAGATTTTTATAAATAACCCTGATATGAGTCTGAATCTGGCTGCTCGTCTGAACCAGACCTTATTCGTGTGTGCGTGTGTGTGTGTGTGTGTGTGTGTGTGTGTGTGTAGGGTAATGGTGATGAGGACTCAGTGAAGAGCATCCTGACGGCTCCAGAGAACCGGATCCTGGTGAAGCGGATGTTGATCAAATGTGCTGACATCTCAAACCCCTGCAGGCCGCTGGAGCTGTGCATCGAGTGGGCCGGACGCATCTCAGAGGAGTATTTCGCACAGGTGTGTGTGTGTGTGTGTGTGTGTTAGAAGTAAACGGTTCATGTGACATTGTCGAAGTGTGAGAGAAACTCAGCAACTCAACAGCAGAGCGGCGCGTTCAGTCGTGTCTCTGTTTCGCAGACGGATGAAGAGAAGCAGCAGGGTTTGCCGGTGGTGATGCCCGTGTTTGATCGCAACACCTGCAGCATTCCCAAATCCCAGATCTCCTTCATCGACTACTTCATCACTGACATGTTTGACGCCTGGGACGGTAAGAAATGGGATTATTTCCACTGTCACAATCAGCTGAATGTAATTGTCTGTAGGTTGAGCTGAAGTGATGCTCTGATTGAACAAACGCTCCTGTTCAAATCATTTCAGATCAAATGCGCTGAGATGTAGTGAATGCCATCAAATGATGAACACGTTAATAATAATAATCATCATTTTCTCTGTTTCTAGCGTTTGCCGATCTGCCCAATCTAATGCAGCACCTGGACAACAACTTCAAATACTGGAAGGGTTTGGACGAGAAGAAGCTGCGCAGCCTGCGCCCGTCGCCGGAGTGACGCTCACGCACGCGAGGATGAGCGGAGCTAACGTTTGAAGGACGGACGGACGGACGGCGTCTCCTCCTGTGAAGAAACACTAGCGATCGGCTCGACTGCGACAGAAACGCGCGTCTGTGGAGCGCTATTTATTTTGGTCCAGTTGTTTCTTGTTTTTTTTTCTTTTTTTTTTTCCTTTATTATTAATAACTAATGATGAGAATCACGTTAGCTAATAAATACCCTCCGAATGAGAGATGATCTAAACGCCAAAGGTGATTAACACGAATGATGATGTTATTTAATATCTGCAGACTCAGACAGGAAACGTCACGTTTTTATTTTCGTACGTGGACGCGAGCATCTGTGAAGACTTCGGGCCTTGGACGATTTTCCTCCAGAGATTTTTCTATGTGGTCGATCTACTGATGAGACTGCTGCCTTATTTTATACGCTCTATTTATACGGCTCACGACGCCGGTGACCCGCGACGGACATCTGCGGTTTTTAACACGCTCATGTTATATGAAGTAAATCTCAATATTTTTATAGATGATCAATTTTACACTGGAACGATGTAAAGCATCTCAGACTCCTCGGAGAGGGATGATCATTCATTCTTCATGTTGTTTTTGTCTGCGCGTCGCCGTCTGCAGCGGAGCGTCCGTGAGGATCGCCCGCCGTCATCGCCGCGTCCGCCGGATCCTCTCTGTCTCTCCATCAGGGTTTTGTTTATCGGATTCATTCTGCGTCTCTGGGCTCAGACGGACGGACGCTGCCGCTCGTTCGCAGCGATTCACTCCATCGCAAAGCCGAATATACGAGCGCCGGTGTGATTTCTGACGGCGTCCCACCAGCACTTCAGATTCGATCATCTTCCTCCGAATCGGCGAGCGGACGCCGTCGTGATGGATGTCGGGGAAACGCGTCTGCGGCCTTCGGCCCGGGCCGCGCTTCGCTCCCAAATTACGACAAAAATGAGATTATATTTTGTATTTAGGACCATTATGATTCTTTGCGTTGTGACGTTATTTTCATGATGAATTACCTCTTTAAATTCCTCTTTAAATTCTCATCTGTAATGTCAAAAGAAGTTATTTAAATTGTAAAGTATTTCTACATCATTGTAGTATTTGTTGTACTGCCCTTTTTGATTTAATAAAAAAAGCTATTTTTTATTGTAAAGCAGAACTACAATAATAAATGAAACTACAATAATCAAACGAACGTCCAGGTGCGACTCAGGTGACAATTTGTGCTCGATTGTCACACAATACAGTGCAGAAATCCAGGATTCACTTTTATGTTGGGGTGAAACGTGAGCCGGAGGTGTGTGAGATTCACGCTTCAGTGTTTCATCTGTAGAGCCGCTGAATTTGAGTCTGTGATGGTTTGGTGTGTGTTTGTGAATCGGCTCGTGAGGTTCAGACTCCTTCTGTGGTCCGCTGCACCATTTTATGTTCATCACACCCGTCAAGAGCGGTTTTTGGGTTCTGGTGTTGGTTATGTGTTTTATTATCAATGAATAATCTTACATTTGATCATCGGTTCAGATCAGTGTTGTGGTTTTTGAGCTCCAGCGTGAAAGCGCTTCTCTAGCGAAATCAAGTTCTTATCGAAACTTGGTCAGTGGCTGCAGAAGCGTCTCTGGTTCTGTTTGTGTGCAGTGATTCTCCTGAAAACCCATCCTGACGATAACGGGTGCGTTCTGTTTGTGCAGGGCTTCTCACAACACACAATGTTTCCAAACATTTGCACAGAAAACAGCATTAAGACAAGTGTGACAGCGGCAAGGAGAATCGCTCCAGACGAGGAAACCCTGAGAGGATCCAGCCCGCGCTCGTCTCGCGTGAAGTCGCCGACCGGATATTCTGAAATCGGGCCGTCTCATCTTCGGACGGTAAACCGCATTCAGGGCCATCGGGCTTGTCGTGAGAATTCAGTAACAAATAAATGAAGCTCTTGAAGGTGAGTGACGTTCTGCTGGATGATTCCATAACGTTTAGATAGAAATGCAGAGCTGAAACTGACCTCTGACCTTTGACCTTGAGGCTTGTGGCGCTGATATTCACTCCACAGTCTCTGGCAAGTTTAAAACTGAATAGCGATAAAACCTTTAAAGTGTAATTCACAACACTTGAGAGAATCTAAACACAGCTTACTGTGTGTCACCGATGTAAACGCGATGGTTTCTCCAGTCGTATCGATTTCACGCATTCGACGCACTTCCGCCTGTCGCCGGTAGGCGGCGCTGGAGGAGGCGGAGCTCCGCTGAATATAAGAGCAGAAGAACAGACGCTTGACGTGACTTCCGTTCGAGGCCTCGCGCCGAGTGTGTTTGTGAATCGATGGACAGACTTTGGGATTAAAGCTCCTCGTCGGTGTCCGGTGTCCCGCGACTGAAGCTCCGACCGCCGCGATGGCGTCTGGGTCACCGTGAGTGCGTTTGTTCAGATTCTCCCGCCAGAAGAGAAACTTGAGTCCGGTTGATTGTTTCTGTCTAGACAACTCGGATTCAGCTCAAACACAGCAGTGTCTTTAATCAGGTCCGGTCAGTTCGGACAGAGCTGTAGATCGGTGTCGCTTTTGCCTCATTGATCTGATGTGAGAACAGCCGTTAAAAGAAAAAAATTCCACTTCCGGAACAAACATTGACAGGTAATGTTCTCACCCCATTGTCATCCAAGATGTTTATATCTTTCTTTTTTCAGTCGTAAAGAAATGATGTTTTTTGAGGAAAAATGCTGAAAAGTTTTCTCCATATAATGGACTTCAGTGCTGTCCGTGAGTTTGAACTTCCAAAATACCGTTTAAACTGCTGTAAACGATCCCAGCAGAGGAAGAAGAGTCTTATCTAGCGAAATGATTGATTCAATTAAAACACTTAAAACTGTACACATCTTTTTACATCAAACGCTCGTCTTGTCTCCTCTGTGATGTGTATCTGTGGTTCAGTACAGTTTGAGTTTGTCGAAAAACTGGCAGCTCATTTTTTTTCAGCTCATTTCACCCCAAGCGTGTGCAAACGCACTGTCTCCTTCCCTCCTGCGTTCACACCAGACGCGAATGAAGCGTTAAGCGCGAGCGATTTACATGTTAAGTCAATGCAAAGACGCGAATAGACATCCTGCGGCGCGAATGGAGCGTTTGACGCGTGAACGCGTGATTCGCGCGAGTTGAAAAATCTGAACTTTGGCGAATATTCGCGCCGCGTTAACCAATCAGGAGCTTGCTCTAGTAGTGGCGTGATTAGCGAGCGGAGGCAGAAATCCCAAGCAAAAATGGAGGACAAAATCATTATCGCTGTATGTGGACACCCGGACCTGTACGATACTTCTTCATACTTCTATAAAAACAGGAATAAAAAGGATCTTGCTTGGAAGAAAGTGAGTGAGGAGGTCGGACAACCTGGTAAGTTATAAAAAACTCAATTTTCAAACTTTACTCAATTTGAGCTATATATATTTATATACATATTGAGACTACAAGCTAGCTAAAGCTGGCAAATTGAGCTTATTCTGAGTTATGCCTGGCAGAGGACGCTCCCATGACGCTGAATTTCACGCGCCAGTGAAGCGAGTAAACTCAAAATGTTCAAGCGTCCAACTACGCGCGAATAGCGCGATTTATTCGCGCAAGTCGCGTCTGGTGTGAACGCACAGTTACAGGGAACCGAGGTTACATCCCTAACCGGAGACGTTTTTCCACGTATAAGTATATAAATAAATAAATGTTATTTATTTATTTATTTATTTATTTTTAAGAAAATAACTGATTGTTTCGCTAGGTAAGACCCTTCTTTCTCGGCTGGGATCGCTTAGAGCTGGGGTGCTCAACCCTGATCAAACACACCTGAACCAGCTCATCAGGATCTGAAGGAGCACTTGATCATTACAGACAGGTGTGTTTGATCAGGGTTGGAACTGAACTCTGCAGGAAGGTCGATCTCCAGGAACAGGGTTGAGCCCTGAGTTGGAGTCATTTGAAGCCGCATTTAAACTGCGTTTTGGAAGTTCAAACTCAAGGGCACCATTGAAGTCCACTATAGAGGGAGAAATCCCGAAATGTTTTCTTTAAACACAGTTTCTTTACGACTGAAGAAAAAAAGACGAACATCTTGGTTGACAAGGGGGTGAGTACATCACCTGTAAATTTTTGTTCTGGAAGGGGACTTTTCCTTTAAAATTGGTTTAATAGTGGAGGACATGAAGACAGACTCTCTCAGCGCTAGAGCTCTGTTGATACTCGCCTCCTACAGCAAACACGTGTGGTGATGAGAACAGGCCGAGAGCGAGAGTCTGCCGTGGCCTACGAGCACCACACACACTCTCTCACACACACACGTAAACACACGTGTCAGACTGTCACAGTGTTCATGATGTTCTTTGTCTTCTGCAGGTGTGTGAACAGCAGATGGGATCGGCCCAAAGCGGACGTCCTGCCGAATGAGTCCCGCGGTACCGTCTCGTCGCCCGCAGACCCGTCGGAGCCTCCGCAGGGCGGCGTGGAGATGGCGGCGGTGATGGCGGCTAAAATCAACGCCATGCTGATGGCCAAAGGCAAACTGAAACCGCTGCAGCCGCTGCCCAGTAAAGTACTGACCGTCCCGCAGTCACACGTCCCACGATGCCCTGCTGTCGCTTTGTGAGCTCACGCGTGTTTGTCTGTTTGCAGGCGCCGCCTGCCGCTCTTCCTGTCGCCGCAGACGAGCTCATCTTGGCTGAGGTCGACATAAACGACGTGCCGACGGAGTGCAGGAATCTGCTGACCAAAGGCAAAACTCAGGACGAGGTGCGTGACGCGCGTACACACGCGTGACGCTGGCGTGCGTGTCTGCAGGCGAATGTTGACTCTCTGCTGTCTGTGCTGTAGATCGGTCAGCTGAGCGGCGCGGTGGTGTCCACTAAAGGCCTGTACGTGAGCGACGCAGACCGGAGCGCCGGCGCAGGCGTGTGCGTAACACACACTCGCACGTGATACCGCACATGTGTCGTCTGCTCTCTCACACGCTGTTTCTGTGTGTTTAGGACGAGACCGCTGTATCTGCACGTGCAGGGCCGCCGTCAGGAGGACGTCAACAGTAAGTTCTGGAGTGCAGTCTCTGCTGCTGCATCACTTTACAAACACAACAGCTTTTTGTTGGTTAAAGGAGAAGTCCACTTTCAAAACAAAGATTCACAGACAATGTACTCACCCCCTTGTCATCCAAGATGTTCATGTCTTTCTTCAGTCGTAAAGAAATTGTTTTTTGAGGAAAACATTTCAGCATTTTTCTCCATATAATGGACTGATGTGGTGCCCCGAGTTTGAACTTACAAAATGCAGTTTAAGTGCGGCTTCAAACGATCACAAATGCCGTTGTAAACGATCCCAGCCGAGAAAGAAGGGTCTTATCTAGCAAAACCATCGGTTATTTTCAAAAAAAAAATACAATTTAAATACTTTTTAATGTCAAACGCTCGTCTTGTCTTTCTCTCCCTGAACTCTGTGTATTCTGACTCAAGACCATTAGGGTATGTCGAAAAACTCCAATTGTATTTTCTCCCTCAACTTCAAAAATCATTTCAAAATCATCCTACATCGCTGCAGAAGTACAGACACAGTGTTTACAAAGTGAACATGCAAAGAAGATCAAACACCTTCAACAAAAAAGGTAAAACGGCGATATAGGACAATTTTGAAGTTGAAACGACTGGATTTTGCACATGAAATTTTTCACAGAGACTAAATGTGAGACGGGCGTAAAGTTAAGATAGCTCACAGCTCACAGCTTGCATTCATAAACGGCTCTTATTTTACAGGAAACTGCAAGAAGAGCCTGTTTTAGAGCACATTACACAACTTTTCATGAGTTTGATTTCTTACACTACAGACATTTGTGTAAACCACATCACGTTTATAATGATCATCACTGACTCACTACTGGTAATGTGCGTTACCGCCGCTGATGTTGTGATGGAGCGAAACTAAACAGGAAATTGTGTTCTGTCAGAGGCAGTGGCCAGAATAAAGGAGATCATCTCTGAGGACGTCCTGCGCTCATCGGGTGGACAGCAGCCTGTCGTGATGCCCACCGTACCGGTGTACCGGCAGACCGTCACCGCCGCTCCGCTCCCGTCCGCTGCACGTGCTCCCGCCATCCCCGGACACAAGCCGGCCCCGCCACACACAGGGGTAAGACAGACAGACAGAGAGAGAGAGAGAGAGAGAGAGAGAGAGAGAGAGAGAGAGAGTGTGTGTGTGTGTGTGTGTGTGTGTGTGGAGGTTAAGAAGGCGGGGCCTCCGAGCCTGTGGTCTCTGCTGATACACGCCTCCTATAGAAACAGCAGCCAGAACGACTCCAGCCTACAGACGGAGGTCAGAGTTCACTGCGCCCGCTGACACACGTCTGACCGTCCCACCCTGATCCTGACATGAACAATCGTGTCATTACAAACCTGTGATGCAGTGTTACATCTGCTGAAACTCTCAAACTCCTTCAGCTGCTGCTATGAAATTCTGAAACAAATGAGAGATTTCATTCTGTAACACTTCAGATTTCAGTACGTCATGTGATTCAGAAGCACGAGTCTCGTGGGTTCTGATCCACTGATGCATCATGTTCACCGTCACTGCGTGTGATCGATCTGCGTTCGTTCGTTCGTTCAGACGGCAGTGCTTTTGTTTTGTTCTGCTCGTCTAGTTTGTGTCAGACTGGTTTGGAATGACATGATGTTCATTCGGTGTTAATTTGATTCCTTTTCACAGTGAGTTCAGTCAGCAGAACCTGATGATGATGATGATGATGATGATATATGAACTGTAGGATGATGTGTGTTTCATTGACTGCAGTAACCATAGTAAGGACTGAATGTGCTGATGGGATATCAGCACCTCATCTCTAACGCTCAAGGAGTTGCTCATGTTACTGTTGGTGAAATTTGTATAGTGTGTAGGTTAATGTTTTTTTGCACACAAGACTTTCAGAGCGCGCACACACACACACACACCTCGCTGTAGTTTAGACCACATTCACCCTGCAGCGCGTCTGCTTTCAGATGGCGACACGCGTGCCGTTCCGCCCGATCTTTACCCAGAAGCCCCCAGCGCTAGGCGTCAGGCTGTCAGCTATGATGACGTGTTTGGAGGCGGAGTAAATGACTGTGGCGTCTTGTTGGTTGCAGAGTTTTGTGCACACTAAGATATTTGTAGGACTGGACCAATCGCAGCCGTCCTTTAACGTGAAAGAGCGTGTGGAGGGGCCGTCCGGCTCGTACCTGCAGCACATTCAGTCTGAGACCGGCGCTCGTGTTTTCCTCCGAGGCAAAGGCTCCGGCTACATCGAGCAGGCGTCCCGCCGCGAGTCCTTCGAGCCGCTCTATCTGTACATCAGGTAAAGCTCCGCCGCTCGCTTCTACATGCTTCTGTGATCACGTGTGTTTCTGAACGCATCTGTGTCTTACAGCCACCCGAACGCCGTGGGACTGGACGCAGCCAAGAAATTGTGCGAGAATCTCCTGGAC
This sequence comes from Labeo rohita, assembly GCF_022985175.1. Lineage (NCBI taxonomy): Eukaryota > Metazoa > Chordata > Actinopteri > Cypriniformes > Cyprinidae > Labeo > Labeo rohita. The sequence goes on along the minus strand of NW_026127208.1, from coordinate 86,984 downwards.
ACGGTGAGTGTGTGTGTGCGCGTGTTTGTGCGTGTTCTGCATCGAGCGTGTGTGTGATCAGTCTGTTGTTGTTGTTCAGGTGCGGGCGGATCACACACGGATCATGTCGTCGTATCCCTCCACAGCTTCTGCTCCAGGTGTGTTTTCTCTCCTGCTTGTGTTCTGAACTGAATTCACCATGTTTACACAGAAAACGGCTCATTCCAGGGCTTTTGCAGGAGTTCATGTTTTAAACAGCTTTTTGCTGTGTGTAAACGCAGTGAAGGTGACCTCAAAGTGATGTTTCTGAAACACTGTTTAGTTCAACTGATATAAAAACTTTGACTTTTTTAGGCTGCTGTCACTTTAAGACTGAATGCACTGACTGAATATACTGACTCTCGACTGTTTGTTAGACATAAGCGTCTGTTTTAACACTAGTGAAAGAAGGCACTCCATTAAAGGTTTTTGTGCTCAGAGTGTCGTGTAAAGGAGTCTTTGAAACGGACGGCAGCAGTGTTTGAGTTTTTGTTTTGGGTCATCATGAAGTTTATCTGTGTGCCGCTGAACTGAAGCGCTGTGTTTTTGTTCAGTTTACCCGACACACGGATACTCTGCAAATAACAGCTATGGCGGTCAGTCGTGGTACGGCTACCCGAGCTCCTATCCCACGTACCCCGGTGCCTTCTGGAACAACTCCAGCGGTGCGTCTGACCAATCACAGCTGAGCAGCGGTGCAGTGCGGTATCCGGTGTGCAAACAGAGCGCCTTCCTGCTGCGGGTGAGAGTCACTGCTGTCCTGAACGCTGACGACACCAGCCGCTCACTAACTAAAACAACTCTGTGTGTGGTCTTGTTTTTATGTCCTGGTGGGGACCTAAACCTGAATACACACAGATTCGCAGGGACTCGTGTCACCTGGGGACCTAAATTGAGGTCCCCGTGGGAAAACAAGCTTACAAATCATACAGAATGAGTTTTTTTGAGAAAGTAAAAATGCAGAAAGTTTTCTGTAAGGATTAGGTTTAAGGGTAGGGTTGGGGTAAGGAGATAGAAAATACAGTGTGGACCGTACAAAAACCGTTGCGCCTACAAGGATAATAAACCAGACGTGTGTGTGTGTGTGTGTGTGTGTGTGTGTGTGTGTGTGTGTGTGTGTGTGTGTGTGTGTGTGTGTCAGGATGAGGATGCAGCGTCAGATGGAGCAGACAGTGACTCCAGTCCAAAGCAACACTATGCAGAAGAGGAGCAGAAAACACAGGTGTGTGTGTGAGACTGATAGTGACAGTGTCAGATTGTCAGTATGAAACTCACCTGTGTGTGTGTGTGTGTGTGTGTGTGTGTGTGTGTGTGTTTTTTTTGTTTTTTTTTCTCTGCAGATCTCCACAGATGTTTCGGTGAGCGACGTCAGTGCAGACGACAGCAGGTCTGCATTTGTTCTGTTTCTGTTCAGTCATGTGCTGTAACGTTTGTCTGGGTTTAGGGTTGAGGATGGGTTAGTTATGGATCGTTAGAGACACTTAAAGTGACTTGATGTTTCTTGTGTTCAGGACGTTGATGCCGCCACCAGCAGCTCCAGTCAGAAAGAGACCGAGAGAAGAGCCCTGCAGTAAAGCCCTCACGCACACAGACACGTGTGTACACACACACACGCACACACACACGCACACACACACACAGGGTTTTCAGTTGCTGCCACTAGCAAGTCTTTTGTTCTTGAACCTGCAATGAAGAATGACCTCATGAAGTCTTTTATCTCTCTGCAGCTCAACAACAGCTGATGAAGAAGAAGATTCCAGAAGATTCCAGCAACTCCTCTGGACTGGTTCCGTATGGAGGAGATTCATCGGATGAGGAGGAGGAGCGCATGCGCGGCGGGAATAAGAGCGCCATCTGAACGCTTTTTAATTGAACACGTTTTACTGGCATAATTGATGTGGAACTGTTCCTATGGAATAATAAAAGAAATAAATACCACACAGATGCTGGCGACTCGTTTATTTAGCTCGAGAATCAGCTCCGATATCCACGTCTTCGTTTTTCGCAGCACGTCCTGTTCTCGCGGGTCACGGCTGCGTGACGTACGCCGGCGCCGTCATGCCGGTGCGGAGCGTCAGCGCTCCAGGATTATCCAGCGCGAAACACGGGTGAACGTAATGCAGGAAGTGGCAGCTGAAGGTGTAGAGGTGCTGCCGCAGCGCCGCGTTGTAGAAGGAGAGAATCCCGCGGCCGTAATCGAGGAACACGCCGATCCGCAGCGGCTGCACCGTGATACGGATGTCCGGCGTCCAGCCGTTGTGCAGGAACTCGTATTTGTGCCTGCAGGAGGAGAAACGAGCGTGTTCACCTGGAGACCAAACGTTCAGATAGACACTGTCACCGGTTACGCCGGTTTCACACTGGATGCGCGAGCAGAGCAGCAGCATCACGCGCTCATTGTGCGTCACTGGCAGCGTTTGTCGCGCGCAGCTGAACCGCGGCGAGCGTCGCTCATTCGGTCACGCTTTTCGGGTGTTCTCCGACAACTGTCATGTGCTTTGGTTCATGGTATAGGCAACATGTGATGCGGTCGTGTTCCTCTCTGTCCTACATTAAACGCATCATTTATAAAAAAAAAAAAAAACTCATTTGTTACTACTGTAAATATATATTAAATTATTATGCGATCTCCTTCACTGCTTTTAGAATCTTAACTTTTTTAAAAATGGTTTTGTTTCTGTTTTTTTAGAATGTTTACATTTTAATGACAGAGACTATTTATTTATCGATTGATTTTTATTTATCAAAATGAGCAGAAAATAGTAACTTTGCTAACGCGGTTGTTTTTAACAAGTATTAATATTTATTAATAACATTATTAAAAAAATATATACATCAAATTTATTTTGCCCCACGCTGGTGAGCCTTTTACCCCGTGATTGTGAAACACGAAACTCACATGATGTTACAGTAAAATTGTTATTTTTCATGTTAATCAGGTCAATTTTGATGAAGAACAATGAACTGTGGTTTTAATCCAGTGTAAGATCGCGGTACTGCCGCTTCTGCTCCGCTGCTGTGAATGATCTGATCCGTTAACACCAGCGCTGCTCACGCGTGCAAACCGGCGTTATACTAATCATGACGCTTTGGGTTAGTTTTACTTATTCCAATACTTTCCTTGTGGCCTGACGCATGAGGCTCGATTAGTTCCGGGTTTAATGAAGGCCCGCCTTCCGAAAAAAGAAATGTGTTGTGATTGGTTAGCTGTACCACTGCGTTGTGATTGGCGAACAGTTTAGACGGTGTTTCAGCACGGCCACGCCCCTTGACAAAGCAGCAAGTTCCGGGTACAACTGTTAGCGCAAGCTAGATTAAAATGATTCTTATGTTTTAAATATGGATATTTTTCTTACAAAAACACATCAATTCACTACAGGAGGCCTTTATTTATTAAGGCCTATTATTGGACTTGTTTTGGACTGATGAGGAGAAACACCCGTCTATGGCGTTCTAAAGCTTGGGAGTGCTAGGATACTTTTTTTTAAAAATATAACTCTGATTGCATTTGTCCGAAAGAAGGAAGTCATATACACCTAGGATGCATGGAGGGTGAGTAAATAATACGCTACAGTAGGGTCGGGTCCTATCATCACCTTGAGATCGCCAATACATGATATCATCATGCTAATGTATTTAATTATTTCATTGCCCGAAACCAGCTCCAGCATAAGACTAAAAGCAGCCTAACATCATCAAAGAACATCATCACTGATTAGCCTAGCCTATTCTAGAGCAAGTTCATGCAGTTTAAAAAACACTCACGTTATAAGTGAAGTTATCTAGATTGTATGATCCATGAATCTCTCACCACACACTGCACACGTCTGCGGCGCGTTACGGCTCTGAAGCGGCCACTCTAGTCAATGCTTGTGTTTATATCCGCTGTGCTGCGGCTCGTTGAATCGGTTCTCCGCGCTGCATCGCTAAAGTTAGGCTAATCCCCCACCTCATCTCTACCCTCCCTCCAACAATCGAATTTCCATGGGCGGGATTTACCATAATGATATTCTGATGGACCACGTTGTGACATCATTGCATGCGGAAAACAAACGGTGTAGTCCACAGGAAATGTTTGTTGAAGTTCAAGGGATTTTTTTTTATAAACAAAATATCTCCCTTTGGACTGGACTTTGAGATTTGTAACTTTGTAGATCTTTTTTATGCCCAAACTAGTGTTGTCAAAAGACCCGGTACTTCGGTACCAAGTCGGTACTAAAAAAAATTCAATGTTACGGTACCAGGTTTTCTTAAGTACCGGTGGTACCGAGCACCCGGTCAACCCGGTTCTTGCTGCGCTATGTGAAAAGTGCGCAGTTGCGTCTTCTTCATAAAAGCACAGAGACACGGCGACCGGCGGCTGCTCTGAATCCGCTTGTTGAAAAGAAAGGAGGAAGGAGCCTCGTGTGGAAATATTTTGTATTTGCGGCTGATGACAAGGGCAACATCATAGATCATCAGAAACCCATCTGCAAACGGTGTTATCGAAGTTCTCTCTCAAAAGGAGGAAATACATCGAACTTAATAAAACACCTCAAAGACCGACACCAAGATTTAATGAAAGTTCAAGCAGGTAAGTTTTAATTTAATTTTATATTTAGAGCTTCTGTTATAAAAATTATACGTTAAATAAACATCGCCATTTGCTTAGTTAATCGTTAGCATAAGCGCGGCTAATGCTAACGCGAGAATTAGAATAAACTTCTTTATTAAGTGTTTAATGCTCCTATAGCGTTTATTAAAAAAAAAAAAAAAAAAAAAACAGGACATGATAGTGTACTATTTTTACACACCTGAGGCTTTTAAATGACCTGTGTAGCTAAAATATGTGTGTTAGAGAACAAATGTACAGATGTATGGTTAATGCCTTAAAATCGGTCCATCAGAAAAGCAGTTCTAGGCTATGAAATATAGTTTGCGCAGTTTGATTAAATAAAAGTACAGTCAGATACAGTCCTGTATAGTTTGGTAAAAGATACTATTCATTAACATGACTTAATATATTATCTAACATAAATTTACAGTGAGTGAACATTAATTAATGTGTGTGAATGTTGTTTTATACAAACATTCGATCGTTCATGTTTGTTCATTGTGCGTGAAATAATGTCAACAGATACAACTTTTAATTTAAAATAAATTATGAATACATTTTGAAATTAAGAAGAATAATTGCTATGTAACACTTGTTTATTAAGTCATGTTAAATGTTATCTTTTTGTAAAGTGTTTTTAATACTACAGTTTCCGTCTGTGTAACATTGATATCTTACACTCAGTATAAGTAATCTTATCTTGTTATTTACTGAAAAGTTATATATAAAGTTCTGTTTAGCTGGTGTCAATCTAATATTGCATTTAGTCAGACTCAGCCCATTGTTTTACTGAAGTATATTATATTTTCCTTTTACAGCTGCAGGCTGAAGAAGACCACAAACCAAACTCCTAAGCAGACAATGGTTCCAGATGCTTTTGAGCAGCAGAAGTACGACAAAAAGGCAAGAAAACTGAACCGAGCTGTTGCTGAATTCATATGTATGGATTAAGTGCCAGTTTATACAGTGAAAAATGGGGATTCCAGCAAATGCTTCATCACCTCAGCTCAAAATACCAGCTTCCAAGTCAAAACTTTTTTTGTGTTTTGATTTGGTACCGAAATTGGTACCGAGAGCCGTGGATTTTCACTGGTATTGGTACCGAATACTGAAATTTTGGTACCGTGACAACACTAGCCCAAACATACACACCACACACTGACTAAAGTTCAAAAAGTGAAAAAGCATAATAGCTCCCCTTTAAATCCAGCGTCTCTCATGATTCCTAGAGCCTTCATGAAGATTAGTGTAAAATCAGGCGTAGTCTTTTATGTAAATTCTAATGTAAATTCATGACATTTCAATTTGACATTTACACAGTTTCTGTTAGATGAATTAAACAATGGACGTTTGCCGTGATTCTGTGAGTCGGAGCTCGTGCGACGCACCTGGACGGCGTGAGGATGTGTCTCATGCACCAGGACGTGTTGTTCCCGCCCAGGTAAGAGTTGCGCTGCGTGTCCTCGTACGCCACGCCCACGCGGAACTCTGCGCTCTCGTCCACCTCGATCTCCCAGTAATACTGGCCTCTGATGGGCACCAGGTCGCCCAGAACCGCCACACACCTGCAAGAGACACAGCGTTACGCAGCTGCCGTGAGACCCGAAGCGTCCGTCCTCGCCCGCTGCCGCCTGACCTGTTGAAGGTGTTGTCGCTGAAGGTCATGTGACTGATGGGAAGATCTTCATCCAGGTAGAACATGGTGAGGCCGTCGGCTGACAGCGACAGGCTCGGATGCGCCGTGTCTTCCAGCAGGTGGAAAAACGTACCTGTACAAACACACACACACACACGTACGCCTCACAAGTGAGCGTTCATCACACAGCGACACTGTGTTCATGGCCGAATGTTAGGTGTGTTGGGAACCTGTGGTGGAGATGTCGATGGGTTCGCTCCTGTCGCTCGGACCGCCGATGTTCACGGCCCTGATGTGGATGACGTAGCGCTTCCACGGCTGCAGCTGCACCAAACACTCGCAGGACGGGATCGCCACGATGGACCTGCCGGAAGAAAGAGCCCAGACGGGTTACAGTCGACTCCACGTAGATATTTTACTGCATGTGAAAAGTGTCACTCAGGTAATCGGACCGATCTCCAAAATCGGTCTTACAGCAAACTCTGCAGCAGGTGCTCTGGATGATGAAACGGTCACCGGGTTCAACAGTGTTCACAGGTTAGTGACATCAAATCTTTGGCGTTTTTAGTTTAGTTGGGTTAGCTAGTTGCCCTCCAGTCCCACTTCTGCTTTGTTTTCTGTGAAACAATCAGGACTCAGGTTTTGGACAGACCACGTCTTTAAATGATTTGTTTCTGACATCACTCTGTTATTACGGTATGGACTATTTCTATTAAACTCACCCTAAATGAAACAACCTGTGGTCGGTTCATTCACGTGTAAGTGGGTGATTTAGTCGAATAAAACTTGCCGACGCAACCTCCTGGAGAATATCCAGCCAGAGTTGTTCGGCGAAACAACAAATCGCCCAGATCTGGCGCCCTGCGACTTCTGTCTTTTCCCAAAACTACAATTACATTTGAAGGGGGCTGAGGTGTCATGGTCATGTGTACAAAGCTACACATCCTCTTTGATAAATGTTTCTATATGACAGGGCTGGATACTTTCCGCACGGCCCTCGTACCTGCTTGATCAGTGTTTTGTTTTGATATGAAAGTGAACGCAGACTAAATTGTCATACAAACTGTGACTGTGTAACTTCATTAGACTTGGAATATGGATTAATTTCACACCGTCTTTGTTCTTTTTGCAGCTAGAAATTTTTGGGTCCCACTGACTGTCACAAAATGGGCAGAAGCAGCTGAAAGGTTCTTCAGAGCGTCTGCTGTCTTGGGCAGAAAGTGCTACGCTTTGAATGACGTGAGGGTGAGTACATGACGACAGAACGGTCATCTCGTGCGTCTGCGACGTGAGTGAAGTTCACTGACTCGGTCGCGGTGCCGCCGCCGTCTGCGCTGGTCTCGTGAAACTCCAGCGTGTACGACTCCACCGGGTTCGTGTTTCCAGAGTCCCAGCGGATCAGCGCCGCGTCCAGGCTGCTCACACACTGCTGCGGCTTGATAACCGGAGGAGAAGGAACTGCAGATCGACACACACACATATACACACATATACTGTTACACACTCATCGACTACAGCGGTGCTCTGCAGGAGAAAGGCACGTACCCGTCATGTAAACGGCCCTCTCGCTGGCCGGGCTGATGCCCGTGGTGTTGGTGGCCGTCACCCAGAGCTCGTACTGAGCGTTAGGAAGCAGATCGGACACCGTGCAGTGCGTCTCCTTCACCTTCAGCTGAGACACTGCAAACACACACACACACACACACGCATGTTTGTTTTTGTAAATTTGGGGGGACTTTCCATAGACTTCTATAGATTTTATACTGAACAAAGCGATATTGTCTGTCCCCTAACCCAACCCTAACCCTAAACCTAACCCTCACAGAAAACATGTTTGCATCGTTACACTTTCAGATAAACAGCATTTACTATTTTTATCATTTTTTAACATTGTGGGGACCACAGGCCAAACCAGGACTTCTCAGCTCTGGCGCTCGAGGTCCACTTTCCTGCCGAATTTTGCTCCATCATTGATCAAACTCAGCTGCCTGTAACTCGATTAGTTGGTTCAGGTGTGTTTGATCAGTGTTGGAGAGATAAAGTCTGTAGGAAAGTGGACCTCAAGGTCCGGGCCTGGAAGCCCTGGTCTAAACCCTAACCCCAACCTAAACTCTAAATTAACTTTAGAGTTTTTAATAATTAACATTATAGAGGTGCTGGCACATTCTGGCAGATTGAGCATTAGGGTTTGCTGCAGTCAGATCCATCTGTGATCTTTCAGTCTTCTCAGTGTGTTCAGTTGACCGGTGGGGTTTGCGTCTAACTGGTTTTGTTAGTAAATGACGCGTTTACCCTCCTGCGGCGTCTCCATAGTGCAGTCGTCAGAGATCAGACGCCAGTACAGCTCATAAAACTCCACGGTGTCGTCCGAGAACAGACTCCAGCACACGTGCAGCGACGTGTCCGTGGCAGAGTTGGCGATCTGAGGATTCATAACCGGAGCCGACGGAGCTGCGCACACACACACACAGAGTCAAATACACCTGTACAACCTGCTCATATTCTACAGTTTTGTATCTTTTTATTTTGTAGGACTTATCTGTGCACTACTCAGTCTGTTTTTGCTTTGCTGCAGTTAATCATCTGAAGCTGAACACATTTGCACGAAGAGCAGTGGAGATCAGGGCAGAGCGAGTGTATGGCATGTGAAAGGAAGAGCTCAAGCTCTGACGTGTGTTTTAATAAGTCTACTACTAGTTCTGCTGCAGGTCAGAAATCACAATCACACCAGTGCTAAATTAATGAAGCCATAAAAGTGTCTTAGCTTCATTAGGAAAATAAACAAACGTGATCCCTTTCGTGTAAGTGGCTGTTAGATGCTGGCGAGAGCTTCATTTACTCTTTATATTCACACAAGCTGAATATTGGTCAAATAGTATTCCTCTCTTTATCAATTACTCGGTCAAGTCACTGGAGGCAGAGTCACGTCATTTTTCTTATTGTGCCTCTAGGAATTTGTTTAGCAAATCTAAAGATTTCCATCATAACTTATTTACATGACATCTTGCATATAAAGATGATCTACTTCATGTGAGTGTGTGTTTTAAGGCACATTTTAGACGTTTTATTTGCGTCTTGTTTTTATCCAGCATTACTATGGCATAAAAATACGTCGATGGAAACCCAGTGAATGTAAAAATAAACGAGCAGCATCCAACGGGCGGCGTCTGACCTGGAAGAACGTTCATGGAGTCCATCATCTGTCTGACGTCGGACAGATCCGTCGTCGGCACGTCGAAGTCCAGAGACGCTCCCAGCTTCAGATCCACTTCCTCTCTGGCGAACTGCTCGACCCTGATTGGACAGAACATTACAGAACATCCCAGATCCTCTCAGATCATGATGCGGTGCGCTAATTCTGTCTTTTAGGGTTAGCAGAGTTAGCGCTCATCGGGCCCGATGGACGTAGCGTCCGATTCGATAGAAGAGAATGTCAGTATGATAAATATCACTGTGGCACTGACACACGACATCAGGTCAAGAGTTATCTCTGATTATCAGACGCTGTGATTACAGACGGAGGACGAGCACTTAGAAAGCACCTGCTGCTCAGATGTGCTTGGTTCACACGTGTTTTGTGAACAGTCGGGATGCGGCACACGTGAATATGCGGAAACGTGAACGAGAGTCGCGGTGAACCCTAACATCCCCTCGCTGTATGGAAAGGGCATCACAAACATCCCCACACGGGTTAGGAACGACACGAAGGCAGTGATGATAACCAGACAAACCACACACCGCATCTACTCACCTCTTCAAAACTGGCACGACAGCCTGTCAATCAGAGAGGGAGGCGGGTCAAACACTCCACAGCATTCAGACAGCGTTTGATTGCGTGATTTGTTTTAAAGCGCTGATGCGCTCTGACCTGCAGGAAGGCGCGTTTGTCTCGTCTGCGGTGAACCTCCTGCGCGCCCTCGATGAGCTCTTTGGACGCGTCCAGCGTTCGGCCGCACCGCAGCAGCTGACCGTACAGACGCTCCAGCTTGTCGTTCTTCTGCTCGTCCAGCGCCGCGGCTCGCGCCTCGTTCCTCTGCGAAAGCGCCTGCAGGACTTCGTTGTAGTGCTGCTCCAGATTCTGCTCCTGACGGCCGAAATTCTCCTGCAGACACACACACGTGCAGCGTGAAACACCCCCCGAACCCTCGTGTCGCAGCAGAGACGACGCACGACTCCGAACCTCCACGGTGATGAAGATCTCCTCCAGGTTACTGGCGAAGTTTTCCATCTCGACGACCTTCTCGCTCAGTTTGCTCCTGCTTTTGGACAGCTGATCCTGGAAAGCACACGCGTGGCGTCACACACGGCAGAAGTTGAGATCGCGTGTTAGTGAATCTGCGCTCACCTTCATCTGCTGCGCGGCGGCGGCGAGCGTGACGAGCGCGTGAGGAGCGTGCGCCGCCGCACCTCTGCGTGTGGGAACGCTGCAGTCACGGCAGAAGACGTCGGGAGACTCCTGCAACATCACAAACGCATCTTCATCAGCCGCCTCCTCCTCCTCCTCCTCGCTGGCCGTCAGCTCCTCCGCGATCACATCCAGACGACCTCTGACCTCATACGCGTCCATCCTGACGCCCGCAGCGGATCTCTGTCAGAAACACATCGCTCACGTTCACTAGTTGAGTCGTTTACGGTCATGTCGTCTGCTGATATCTCGCTTGTTCTGTTCTGTGTGTGTGTGTGTGTGTGTGTGTGTGTGAGAGAGATCTGATTTGAAGTGAACTGAATCAACTCAACTCAGCTGTGTGTGTGTCTAACTTAATATTATTTATAATGACCACAGACTACAGCTCACGTAAAATACACTTAGACAAAGTAAGATGAAGTTTTGTTTTGTCTTTCTTCAAGAAATTTTGTCACAAAATCTGCCCACAGGTCACACACACACACACACACACACACACCATGACCTTCACAGCCATAAACAGGCCTAAACAGTCGTTGTTTTCTTACATTTTGCTTCACACAGAAATCATCCAAGTAATAAAAGCGGTCATAAATACCTGCTGGTTGTCGGTCGGTTCGGTGTCGGTGTGAGAGTGTTTCGGCGCAGGCGCATCGAGCTCCGATCAGACAAAAATAGAGCGACAGATCGAATATCAGCAGCTGCTCAAAAAAACCCCACGAGTCACGACAGAAAGAAGAAGCGGCGCTTCATGTCATTTACCGATCACACATCCGGTTCTTCAGTCGGTGCCACTATCAAAATATAAACATTTCTATGTAATTATATTATTTATATTTGGACTTCAGACACGTAACAGTTTATTTTTAACATTCACATTTTACACATAAATCATAAATGATCTCGCTTTATTATTATAGTAAAAGTGTAGTAACCATGTTTTTCGGCGCGTTGATTGCCATCTGTATCATCACAGTTTTATTATATGGTGAAACTGTGGTAAGTGTAGCAAGACCACGGTTGATTTGTGGTTACTGTGGTTTAACTATAGTCCATAACCCATGTTTTGTTTTTTTTGTTTTTGTAGCAAAACCATGGTTCATTTTCGAAAGGGAGCCCACGGCATCTTCATATTCTTATTCACTTTAAATGACCGCAGTAAAGATAGTTTGCGGTTTGATATTCGGATTTCTTTTGGCTATAAATACACAACGCGCTGTCATAAACATGCAAATAATCCCGAATGTGGTTCTCCATGATTTGTGAATTCTGGTGATGATGTGCCTTTTGGCCGAAATTTTATTTTATTTTTTCGACTCTTAATTTTATAATGCTTATAGCCCCGAAAGTTGGAAACTTAGCAGACTGAAACCAGTGTCATGTGAACCAGCTTGATCTGTGAATTTTTTCACAGCAAAGCTCTTGTCCGTAACCCCCTTGGTAAGTCCGCTATAGTAAGGAATGTGAAAAATATGCGCTCTTCATGTTTAACGTATTTTGCCATTAAACACGCAGACTGCTCAAATACAAAAACATTGTTTTTAAGTCAAACTCGATTTGTGAAAACTTTCACAATCGCTATTTATTGCGTAACAGTGTTCCTAATGCTCTGCTCTCTTTTTCTTCTATCAGTACTGGTCAGCTGACCCTTCCCTGAGTCATATTATTCACTATTCTGATCTGTGAAAACTTTCACAGTTCAGTACTGGTCAGCTGACCCTTCCCTGAGTCATATAAATCACTATTCTGATCTGTGAAAACTTTCACAGTTCAGTACTGGTCAGCTGACCCTTCCCTGAGTCATATTATTCACTATTCTGATCTGTGAAAACTTTCACAGTTCAGTACTGGTCAGCTGACCCTTCCCTGAGTCATATTATTCACTATTCTGATCTGTGAAAACTTTCACAGTTCAGTATTGGTCAGCTGACCCTTCCCTGAGTCATATTATTCACTATTCTGATCTGTGAAAACTTTCACAGTTCAGTACTGGTCAGCTGACCCTTCCCTGAGTCATATTATTCACTATTCTGATCTGTGAAAACTTTCACAGATCAGTACTGGTCAGCTGACCCTTCCCTGAGTCATATTATTCACTATTCTGATCTGTGAAAACTTTCACAGATCAGTACTGGTCAGCTGACCCTTCCCTGAGTCATATAAATCACTATTTTGATCTGTGAAAACTTTCACAGGTTAGTACTGGTCAGCTGACCCTTCTGTGGGTCATGTAAATCACTATTTTGATCTGTGAAAACTTTCACAGGTTAGTACTGGTCAGCTGACCCTTCCCGTAGTCATATTAATCACTATTCTGATCTGTGAAAACTTTCACAATTCAGTACTGGTCAGCTGACCCTTCCCTGAGTCACTAACATCACTATTCTGATCTGTGAAAACTTTCACAGTTCAGTACTGGTCAGCTGACCCTTCCCTGAGTCATATTATTCACTATTCTGATCTGTGAAAACTTTCACAGTTCAGTATTGGTCAGCTGACCCTTCCCGAGTCATATTATTCACTATTCTGATCTGTGAAAACTTTCACAGTTCAGTACTGGTCAGCTGACCCTTCCCTGAGTCATATAAATCACTATTCTGATCTGTGAAAACTTTCACAGATCAGTACTGGCCAGCTGACCCTTCCCTGAGTCATATTATTCACTATTCTGATCTGTGAAAACTTTCAGATCAGTACTGGTCAGCTGACCCTTCTGTGGGTCATGTAAATCACTATTTTGATCTGTGAAAACTTTCACAGGTTAGTACTGGTCAGCTGACCCTTCTGTGGGTCATGTAAATCACTATTTTGATCTGTGAAAACTTTCACAGGTTAGTACTGGTCAGCTGACCCTTCCCGTAGTCATATTAATCACTATTCTGATCTGTGAAAACTTTCACAATTCAGTACTGGTCAGCTGACCCTTCTGTGAGTCACTAACATCACTATTCTGATCTGTGAAAACTTTCACAGTTCAGTACTGGTCAGCTGACCCTTCCCTGAGTCATATTATTCACTATTCTGATCTGTGAAAACTTTCACAGTTCAGTATTGGTCAGCTGACCCTTCCCTGAGTCATATTATTCACTATTCTGATCTGTGAAAACTTTCACAGTTCAGTACTGGTCAGCTGACCCTTCCCTGAGTCACTAACATCACTATTCTGATCTGTGAAAACTTTCACAGTTCAGTACTGGTCAGCTGACCCTTCCTTGAGTCATATAAATCACTATTCTGATCTGTGAAAACTTTCACAGGTCAGTATTGGTCAGCTGACTCTTTCCTGGGTCACTAACATCACTGTTCTGATCTGTGAACATTTTCACAGGTCAGTACTGGTCAGCTGAACATTCCCTGAGTCAGTAACATCACTATTTTAATCTGTGAAAAAATTCACAGTTCAATTTGGGTCAGAATAGTGATGTACATGAATCAGGAAATGGTCAGTGACCAGTACTGAACTGTGAAAGTTTTCACAGATCAGAATAGTGATTAATATGACTCAGGGAAGGGTCAGCTGACCAGTACTGAACTGTGAAAGTTTTCACAGATCAGAATAGTGATTAATATGACTCAGGAAAAGGGCCAGCTGACCAGACTGAACTGTGAAAGTTTTCACAGATCAGAATAGTGATGTAATATGACTCAGGGAAGGGTCAGCTGACCAGTACTGAATTGTGAAAGTTTTCACAGATCAGAATAGTGAATAATATGACTCAGGGAAGGGTCAGCTGACCAATACTGAACTGTGAAAGTTTTCACAGATCAGAATAGTGATTAATATGACTCAGGAAAGGGCCAGCTGACCAATACTGAACTGTGAAAGTTTTCACAGATCAGAATAGTGATGTTAGTGACTCACAGAAGGGTCAGCTGACCAGTACTGAATTGTGAAAGTTTTCACAGATCAGAATAGTGATTAATATGACTACGGGAAGGGTCAGCTGACCAGTACTAACCTGTGAAAGTTTTCACAGATCAAAATAGTGATTTACATGACCCACGGAAGGGTCAGCTGACCAGTACTGAACTGTGAAAGTTTTCACAGATCAGAATAGTGATTTATATGACTCAGGGAAGGGTCAGCTGACCAATACTGAACTGTGAAAGTTTTCACAGATCAGAATAGTGAATAATATGACTCAGGGAAGGGTCAGCTGACCAGTACTGAACTGTGAAAGTTTTCACAGATCAGAATAGTGAATAATATGACTCAGGGAAGGGTCAGCTGACCAATACTGAACTGTGAAAGTTTTCACAGATCAGAATAGTGAATAATATGACTCAGGGAAGGGTCAGCTGACCAGTACTGATAGAAGAAAAAGAGAGCAGAGCATTAGGAACACTGTTACGCAATAAATAGCGATTGTGAAAGTTTTCACAAATCGAGTTTGACTTAAAAACAATGTTTTTGTATTTGAGCAGTCTGCGTGTTTAATGGCAAAATACGTTAAACATGAAGAGCGCATATTTTTCACATTCCTTACTATAGCGGACTTACCAAGGGGGTTACGGACAAGAGCTTTGCTGTGAAAAAATTCACAGATCAAGCTGGTTCACATGACACTGGTTTCAGTCTGCTAAGTTTCCAACTTTCGGGGCTATAAGCATTATAAAATTAAGAGTCGAAAAAATAAAATAAAATTTCGGCCAAAAGGCACATCATCACCAGAATTCACAAATCATGGAGAACCACATTCGGGATTATTTGCATGTTTATGACAGCGCGTTGTGTATTTATAGCCAAAAGAAATCCGAATATCAAACCGCAAACTATCTTTACTGCGGTCTGAAACCCGGAGAAATTCGTTTTGTTGACACATCGATCTGGTATCCATTGGTTTATCCTATAAAGGATTTACAGAAAGTGTAAGAAAGTATTATTGATCTGATCTGAATCGGCAGGGTCTGTGGTTTATTGGCAGATGAAACAGGTTTTTTTACACAGAAATATCGTGTAAAGATGAGCCTCAATCTGTCAGCTTTCCTGTACTTCTACCGCCTGTTTTGGACTCACATTTGCTGCGTGTTTTCTAGTGTCCAAATGAAATATCGCGGTATGTCATAATGGAACAGTGGACCGCTTTCCGTTACAGAGTTACGGTCCAGAACGGTCGTGTGGACAGATGCCGTTCCTTCATACAGCCCAATACCGAGTCTGTGCGTCGAATCAAAGCGTCACGAGGACGCTGGAATTCCCCCGTCACGTGACCGCGGGATGACGACAGCCGATGACGGCGGAAGTGCAACACAAACACAAACGCGATGAGCGACGCGGACAGCGATCGCATGGACAGTTTGGACGGATGGGTCGCCGTTAAACGCGACGCCTTCGATGACAGCGAGAGCCACAGACTCCGATTTATCGTGGAGTGGAACGAGATCGAGACAAAGTTCGCGGTGACGTGTCACAACCGGACGCTGCAGCGACGCGGCGACGCGAGCGGCAGCTGCGCGGGTCTGTTCTCCAGCGCGCAGCTGAGCTACGTGCACGCGCACCTGAGCGGCGTCCGGGACGAGCTCGGCCCGCTGTTTCCCGACCTGACGGGCTTCCGGGAGCCGAGCCTGTGGGAGCTGCTGTTCTCCAGCGCGCCGCGGAGCGATGCCGACGCGGCCTGCAGGCAGCTGGAGCGCTACCTGGGCGCCGCGGTGGACGCGTGCGGCCGCAAGATCGTGCTGGACGCGCTCTTCAGCGTCACGGAGGCGGACGAACGCGAGTACTTCGAAAACCTGCAGGAGTTCAAATGCAGAGCGATGCGCGACGAGATCACGCGAGCCACGGACACGCTGCGCGCGGTGAGACGCGACACGCTATTCTGTTCTATTCTATTCTTGAATTGTCTTCTGTTCTGTGCTGTGCTGTTGTGTTCTATTCTGTTGTTCTTTTTTATTGTTATATTTCATTATTTATGTTCTATTCTGTTCTGTTCTTTATTCTTGTCTATGCCATCGTGTTCTGTTCTGTTCTTTTTCTTATGTTCTGTTCTGTTATTCTGTTATATTTTATTCTTTTTTGTTGTGTTTTATTATATTCTGTTTTTTTTCTGTTAATTTCCATTCAGTTCAATTGTTATATATTTTTTATTTTGTATTCTGTTTTATTCTGTTGTGTTTGATTCTGAGTGTTGACGATGGTATTGTCATGTTCATCAGCTGCTACAGACTCATCCCAGTGCTGACGGGCTCCAGCGGCTGATGAAGATCTATGAGGAGGAGGATGAGGCTTACAGGGAGTTAGCGAGTGTGGCGACGCAGTTCTACCAGAACCTTCTGCAGCCCTTCAGAGACATGCGAGAGATCGCCACGCTCTACAAGACGGAGATTCTGGTACCTGCACACGTCACACGCTAGAACCATACAGAAAAAACACTTTCCCTCGTACGTCCTGTCCTGACCCGTCCGTCATTCAAGCAGCGAGAACAGCTCACAGATGTGATGATGAAAGATGGTGTAGGTTTTAGCTGATAAAGCTGATGTTGAGACGCAGCAGAAGTTGATGGACGTGAATCTGTTCGTGTTCTTTCAGAAATGTCTGGAGTACGAGGAGCTGGGCCCGAAGCGTGTGAGTGAACTGGAAGCAGAGATGAATGAATGGAATCAGCGCGGAGAAAAAGCTGTTCACTCCATACAGGACATCACAGCCGACTACTTCAGAGACACGTCCAAAGCGCTGACAGGTCTCTGTCTCTCTCACACACACACACACACACACACACAGAGCTGATTTACACTGTTTTGTACTTTCAGATCTTCACAGTTTACACTGAACTTTTCAAAGGCTTCAAGTTAAATCTGATGCGTCACTTCTCAACAGTGCAGAAAATGCCCCAAAAGTGGCACAGAAATCTGCGGCGCATACGGCAGAATGCACTCACTAATATATTGTACTCCAGTACAGTCTGCCGACACACATTTACATTTACATTTACATTTATTCATTTAGCAGACGCTTTTATCCAAAGCGACGTACAGGTGGGGAATACATCAAGCGATTTGTCCTAAAGAGGCAAAACGACCTACGAAGTGCTCAAATTACCATATAACAGGCATTGTTCAAATAAGTACAAGCTAGAAAGGGAAAAGAGTAGAAACTTTTTTTTTTTTTTTTTTTTTTTAGTCGAGTAGTGTTGAAAGAGATGGGTTTTCAGCAGTTGCTTGAAAGTTGTTAGGGAGTTGGCATTCCGGATAGCGGTGGGAAGATCATTCCACCAGCCGGGAACGGTATAAGAGAATGTTCTGGAAAGTGATTTTGTGCCTCTTTGTGATGGTACAATGAGGCGTCACTCACTGGCGGATCTCAGAGTTCTGGAGGGAGTGTAGATTGGTAGCAGTGAGTGGAGGTAGGCGGGCGCTGAGCCTGTGGTTGTTCTATATGCAGGCATCAGTGTCTTGAATTTGATGCGAGCTGCAATTGGGAGCCAGTCACACATGCATCATCTTTTTAAGACTTTTCTAGTGTTGATTTAATATAATATAATATAATATGATATAATAATAACACATTATATAATATGAATGTTTGAATAGATGTGTTCTAAAATGTGCTATAAAATAAAGTTTGCTTTGCATATGTCAGTAGTTCAGTAAACACGCAACTCTTTCATACTTTCAGAACTCATGCAGTGACATTTACTTACTGCACAGTGATTTACAGTATGTCAATTCACAACACTCACAATCACAAACACACCCTTCTGTCCCTGTTTTTATTACTGACCTCTGTGTGTGTGTGTGTGTTGCTTCAGGTATGGTGAAACAGATGGAACAAGATCAGAAAAGATTTGGCCACGCCTCTTGGGGAATGGCCACTCCCAGACAAGAGAAACTTAGAGTCCTATTGGCTAAAGAGACGCTGCAGTACATGAGAGCCAAAGAGATGTGCATCAAACGCAAGAGAGACGAGATCCGAGAGAAGGTGTGTGTGTGTGTGTGTGATTGACTCTGGATGACAGATGCAAACAGCCTGTAAAATCCGACACACTGATATGTTTTTGTATTTTAAAACCCAAGTTTGATCAGTATTTGCATATTCATGAGCTCTTTCAGTGTTTATGTCTCAGAGTTTGACAGTGATCCACTAGAGGGAGCAGTTTCACTCTGCTGTCATTCAGATGCAGTGTTTTGAAGTGCATTATGGGTATTACAATGATGGTTTTATGTATTTCTGGTTTGACATATTATAATGTCACAAACACCTTAAACTGAGTTGAAGGCCTGTTGGCTGCCATGGAAACACTGTGACACGTCTGTGACGCGACATTATTTAATGTACACACACACACTCATGTTTGTTTTTGTGAATTGTGGGGACTTTCCATAGACTTCTATAGTTTTTATACTGACCAAACGATATTGTCTATCTCCTAACCCAACCCTAACCCTAAACCTAGCCCTCACAGAAAACATGTTTGCATCGTTACATTTTCAGATAAACATCATTTAATATTTTTAATAATTTTTTAACATTGTGGGGACCACAGGCCGGTCATTTGGGAGGACATTTGGTCCCCACGGTGTAGCAAGAACAAGTACACACACACACACACGGCATCAGGTGAAGCGGCTGGTAACAGGTGTGTCTCTGCAGATGCGTAGCGTGGCGGCGGGCGGCTCGGAGGCCATGAGTGTCGTCCGTGACCTGGAGCTGCAGTATTATGAGACACAGCTAGAACTTCATGACTGCAGGTTTGAGATCCTGAAAAACGAAGAGCTGCTGCTGCTGACACAGATTAAGAGCACACAGCGACAGATCAAAGGTCTCACACACTCACACACACAGATGTCTGTCCTTTCCTTTGACTTCTGCTGTTTTTCTGCTGAGCCTCAGATGATTTAGCGTGAATGTGTTTTGCTCATGGTGCCTGTCGCTTCCCGCAGTCTTGCTGATTTCAGCTTTTACTATATTTATAGGAATATTTGAAGCCCACGAATGTTGTGACGGACAGCCGTATTTAATAACAGGTGTGACATAACCAAACTGACTATGTTTAGCCCAGGACTGATGAGTGTGTGTGTGTGTGTGTGTGTGTGTGTGTGTGTTTGTTTGTTCTGCAGAGCTGCAGGAGCAGGTGGTGTATTATGACACCTGTGAGGACCCCGAGGAGCTGCAGGATGTTCAGGTGGATGTAAGTCCTGCCCACTCACACCTGCAGCAGCACCTCAAACAACTGGAGAGCAAAAGAGGAGCGATTTCATCACGCAGAGCTTACCTGAGGAACCAGCGGGTACACACACACACACACACACACACACACACACACACACACACACTCACACACTCACTCACAGTCTGTGCTCATCGTGTGCGTTTATCCCGCGTGTGTGTGTCCGTCCGTCCGCAGGAGTTGTGTGTTCAAGCTCACGAGCAGCAGCAGCGTTCGGTCACGCAGAGATCCGAGCAGCAACGCCAACACCACTCCGCACAGCTGGTGAGTAATGCGCCGGTAACCGTGGTAACCACAACCCACTGCATCACCCCACAAAGCATCCCATAATGAGTCACAGTAGCGTAGGATTCGTGGGCCGTATGTGGGCCGACCAAGTCGCCATGGCGACCGAGCCTTCTGTCAGGCCAGCAGGGGTCACGCTCACATTCCCAGAATTCCCTGCGCTCGAGCGACTGTAAAAGCTGAGGCCGCTGAATGTGTTTCTGTTGATTCACGCTCTTTTTTTTTTTTTTTTTTTTCCCTGTGGTGAATGTGGCACACGTTAGTGACTCACGCATACGCCTCGCACACAAGTGCAATCACGTTTCCCAAACGGACGAGACGCCTGAGATTAGTGAAAGATGCTGCTCGTAGCGCTGTATGACGCGTGTTTAATGTGATGTAATGTGGTGTGTGTGTGGTGAATGTTTGTGTAGTGAGTGTGTGTGTGTGTGCTCTCAAATGTGGCAAATAAAATGTGGAATTTTACTTGGAATTTGAGGATTTGAAATAAATTCATATGTCTGTGTTTTTAAATAATATTCAGTGTGAATCATCCATAAACAGAATCAAACACACAATGAGCTGCTTATGGAAATTTGCATTGAATTGATTCCATTAAATCGAATAAATCAATAAACAGTGGAGGAGCACTTCACTTCCCAGAATTCTGTTGGACTGGTGAAGGTTCTGTGTTGCATTTCTTCTTCATGTTGAATTTTATTTTAGTTCCTGTTCATGTAGTTCCGTTTTCACATCCGATTCAAACTCACAGTCGTGAACTGAACCGTGTGTGTGTGTTTGTTTGTCTTGTGTGTTTGATCAGAAGCGAGAGAAGAGGAGAGCTGAGGAGGAGCAGATGAAGCAGTGGGTGGAGAATGAGCGAGCAAAGACGCTCAACAGACTGCGCTGCTTCAGAGAGGTAAAGCACCGTGAGTGAGTGAGTGTGTGTATTGTTTTCAGCATGGCTTCACTGTTTGTTTCTTGTGCGTTTCTCTGAGTTTAGAGTCATCAGGGTCAGTACGCGTTACGGACGGCTCGTGTGAAGCCAGTGTCACATGACTCCAGCAGAGATGACTCCTCCCAGCCCCTGTCAATCATCAGCCTGGGGCCGCAGAGCTCCACTCCCCACAGGAAAAGGCGGAGTCAGAAGCAGCGTGACATACCGGTGCAGATTCTTCTGCCGCCTGGATCGGGATCAGCACAGCCAGACCAGGCGGCGCCGCCGCCGCCTCCTCTTAATCCTCCTCCTCTCCTTCCTCCACCTCCTCCTCCCCCTCCCCCCTCCTCCTCCTTCCGCCCCGCGCATTAGTGAGAAGCTGCCCGTCCGAAACACCCTAGAGCAAAACTCAGGTGAGTCTCATGTATGATCACGTCTCCTGGGAGCGTTTGCTCTAAACCGCATTCTGTGTGTGTAAAAAACTAACAATAGTTCATTGCTGGATGAGTAGATGCTGTGAAATACGATTTATTAGGTGTTGCTTTATGAGGCTGATTGAATTATTTTATCTGGGAGGAGCATCACTACAGGTCAGATTCAGAAAATCTCAAATTAAATCCTTAACTGCTGTGTTCTTCTCGTGTTTTATCTTAAGAAAGAGCGATGAATAATTTATGTATTCTCTAAAATACTGATCTAGTTTCTTTCTAGGAATTCAAGCTCTTATAAAATCTTCTTAAGGTTAGCAGAACCTCAGACTCTCCTTAAAACCTCAAAGCTGAGCCCGTCGTCACATCCGGGAGCAGCTCGAGGTGCTTAGACAGGGTTCATAGTGGGACAAATATTAAGACCAGCATGAAGTTCTGTTTGTCAAATCGAGTCAGACGACGACATTGGAGCGTGTCGTTTCAGTTTCATTTCAGAGTTGAAATCTGTTTGAGCGAATGACGTGTCTGTGATGCAGGATCGATGGACGAGCTGTTAGCGTCGCTGCAGCGCGGACAGAAACGGCTGCGGAAGGTCACGGTCAACGCGGAGAGCGGCGACCTCAGGAACAGCCTGCTGTCGGCCATCCGTCAGGGCGTGACCCTCAAGAAAGTCCCGCCCTCCAGCGGCCCGACGCACAGCGCCGACTCGGAGCTCGAGAGAAGCATCAAAGCCGCCATGATGAGGATGAAGAAGGTGTCTAACGACTCCGATGACGAAGAGCCGTCGGACGCGCCGTCTGGAGACTGGGAGAGCTGAACGTCTGCGATTCCAAACGTCGCCGCTGGACGGACGGCTGTGAACCCGACGCCGATTCAGCCGCCGTTTCTGATCGCCGTGGCCAACTTCCTTTGCCAAACTCTGGGTTTTGCACTGAAATGTCTCGTGATAGGGTTATAGAAATACAGCCAACCGCACTGAACATTAGAAATGTCTAACGTCTGTGAACGCTTTCATTAAAGTGCCTGATCAGGATCGGAGCGCTCATCTGTCTGTGTTTGAGCGAAAGTCTATGATTTACCCAGAATGCTTTTCTTTTCCTGGAAAAGTATCAAAGCCTGAAGCAGCGATTCTCAAACTGGTAAGCGCAACACAGCTATGGAAATGCACACTAATATAATACAATTCATTAAAAACAATATTTAAATCATTATACTGTGTATTTTATTTCAAATATGTGATTACGACATCAGTCGCCGCCTTCGCTGTCGTGAGAAATCAGATGTTCGTGGTGCCTTTGGAAAATCAGTCCACAGTAATACTGGCGTGATGTGCTCTGATTTCAACACGGAATCTTTCATTTTCAATAAAACTGAAGCAACAGTGGGAACAACAACTTAATTCTCTACTTCTTCATACTGGAAATATGGCACAATATTATTAATATCAACCTGTTTATGACAATTATTCAAGTTAGTGTGCTGTTAGGACAATCAATCATACGCGTTTTGCCCTTACTTTGTACGTTCAGGTGTTTTGTACACGTCCGTTAAATATAGTGTTTTTTTTGTTAACAATACAGATCGTGTCAAAGCAGCTTTACAGTATGAAACAGGGAAAAAGTGTGTCGAAGGAACTAAAACTCCATCGTTCTCCTCTGGCCAGACGAAACCTGCAGTTTCGTTCCAGGCTGCAACAAAGTCAGATTGAGCAGAGGACTCGCCGGGTTCCCGTGGTCTGTGCCGAGGTCCTCGCCGGGGATCCGTCTCTGGGGCTCGTCTAGTTGACGTGCTCTCCGCTGACTTTCAGGGCTGTAGAGGTCGTCTCTGGTGCTGATCTGGATACAGACTGGATTTGCTTTGTCACTGATGCTAAAAGTCCACTAGCGAGACTTCTTACATGTGAGTCAGCTCGAGCTCCTGCAGGTCGACATTAAGAGTGGTTTGTTCGTGACTCACAAACATGGATTCAGTTTTGTGTCGCATCAAAAATAAAACCATATAAAGCAGCTCAAGCACTTCAAATTGATGGGCTATGAGTAACAAACTCAGACTTCAGATTACCGTTCAGAAGTTTGGGGATGGTAGGATGATTTAATGTTTCTGAAAGAAATCTCTTTTGCTCACCAAGGCTGCATTTATTTGATCAAAAATACAGTTAAATTTAGTAACATTGTGAAATATGACTACAATTTAAAACAGCTGTTTTCTATGTGAATATCTGTTAAACTGTAATTTATTTCTGTGATGCGCAGCTGAATTTTCAGCATCATTACTCCAGTCTTCAGCGTCACATGATCCTTCAGAAATCAGTCTAATATGCTGATTTGCTGCTCAACAAACATTTCTGATTATTAGCAATGTTGAAAACGGTTGTGCTGCACAATGTTTATTGTGGAAACTACCATACTTTTTATTTTTTGGGATTCACAGATGAAAAGAAAGTTCAAAAGAACAGCATTTATTTGAAATAGAAATCTTTACTGGTACTTTTGAACAATTTAATGTCTGTTGTGGTGAATGTATGCTGAGCCCTCATATAAGCGTGATTGATCTGAACAACTGGCTTATGGATCAAATCATGACTTTACTAAAACTGTGGTCTCTTTAGAGACTGGAGGATCAGGTGATCATTTGGGGGTCTGATTTGATTTCAGGCGTCAATGCTTCACCTGAAAATAGTGAGAGAAACTGATCTATACCAACTGAAAATGTTGCTGATGGAAGCTTCAGTTCAGAAAGTCCAAATGATTCCACTAGAGAGAAGAGGAAAGCCCTGCGACCGTGTGTGTGTGTGTGTGTTTGTGGACCAGATGGAGGTGCGACACACAGATCCTGAGCATCACAGAACACAACGTTTCCATGGAAACAGGCTTCGTTACGGTGATATCACAGAAATCTACTAACAACGATAAAACAACTGTATGAACAAATGTATTCACATCTGGAACACAGCATACTCTCACAATCAATAGCAGCCGTGTGTGGGATGCAGGTTGCCAAGGCAACACATCCTCTCACCAATCAGAGGACGCAAGAGAGACACCCACCGCCTGAAAGAGCCTCAAACATTAGAAATAACTACAGAAACACAGATTTCCTTCATAAACTAGATTTCCACAATTATTTATTTTACAATTTTGATCAACAAAAGTGTTTTTTTTTTCCAGAAAGAGGGAAAAAAGGCTCAAGTTTCCAGTAAGAGGTGTGTGTGTGTGTGTGTGTGTGTGTGTGTATGTTAAAGACACTCACCCACATTAAACGCTCTATAATACACCAGCCACGACATTCAAAACAGCATCAAGAAAAAAAAAAACAACAACTGAAAGGAACTGAGGAGGGAGTTGGGAAGCTCAAACGCTCTGATCACAGACTCAGGAAAGGCAGAGATTATTCTAAAAAAAGCACACGTATAAATTATCCCATCACCCGAACATCACACACACACACGAGCGGAGGAGCACGTCACAAACACTACTGAGCACGACACACACACACATGTGCACCGTACGAGCAATCTGCCTTCATCACAGCAGATATTTGGCTCATATTTTCATCGATCAGAATAAGAATAATCTGAATGCGACTTCACCTCGAAAACTGTTTTGAGAAACAAACAAACCAACAGAAGAAGCAGAAAAGGAGGAGAAGAGCGTCCTGCTGCCTGAGGCGAGTATTGCATGAGGAGCCGCTCAGGACGCGTCTCATTCGAACATCAGAGGAGAGTTTATGAGGCGGAGACACAGAGAGCGCCACCTTCAGGCACTTAGTGATTCTGCAGTTCACGTGTGTTTGTGCATATCAGCGATTCCAAACGGCCCTGAGATCTGCAGCGGTTAAATCCACCCTTTAGTCCGTCTGTGTGTGTGTGTGTGTGTGTGTGTGTGTGTGTGTGTGTGTGTGTGTGTGTGTGTGTGTGTGTGTGTGAGAGAGAGAGAGAGAGGGTGAGGGAGACAGAGAGACTCCTCACTGACCATCAGTAGCCCTTAACCAGCAGTCAGAAGATCACAAACACACAACAGGAGCCCAGTGAGACAAACAGAGTGTGTGTGTGTGTGTGTGTGTGTGTGTGTTCAGTTATCGACGCCTAGTTTCGAAATGCCCTGACGAACTTCATGGAGCTCATCAATCTTCCCGTCCAGAACGTCCATGAACTTCTTGAGTTCGGTCTTTATGTTCTTCTGTTTCTGCTGACTGTCGTCGATCTCGCTCTGCAGAAGCATCATCTTCTCGCCCAGGTCTCTGTTGGCCGTTTCTGCAGCCTGTAAAACAAAACCCGCATCAGTAAACGCAGACGTGAACCTCACAAACACGAGTCAGCGCATGCAGAAGCACAGATTCACACTGGCACGGTGAACGGTTATTAGGATCGTTCCTGGCGCAGTCGTGTGCGTGAGGTTAAAGTTCAGCGTGGCTAAATAGAGACGGTCGTCTAAAGTTCGGTGCGGCTGTTAATGCTAAACCGCAGGAACGCGGCAGCACTGAAGGAAAATCCCACACGTCTTCAAATAAAACAACACGGCGGCTCAGTGTCAGACTCATTTACACAATTCTATCAGACAGAACGGATCCAACTCCAAAAAAAAACGATTTGACGATTCTTCAACATCTCGTGTTCCCAGACGTCTCGGCTGTAAGATGTTTTCATAAAGCCGATATAGCTATTCTTTGCTTTTTCTAGTAGGATACTACTTCTGAATCAACTGATGATTCAACTCCTCGACGATTATGACAGACGTCTAGAGCAGCAGACACTAGTCTTCAACTCATTTGGAAAATGGTTCTGTATGTTATTTCAGAGTTTGTGCAGCTGATCTGTTGATGTTTCTCTAACACTGTGTTTCGGGTTTGTTTTAAATGTTTAACACTAAATCTGTTCTGTATGTACAGACTGTAAAGTTTAAAGAAAACCTGCCATAGATTTATACTGACAGAGCGTACAGTATTCAGAATGATCACTAATACTCGCCGAGTGAATTAGTGATTACAAAGAAAACAGATAAAGACACAAAGTTTAACCAAATATTCATACGTGTCGCACGTCACGTCAGTCTTTGAGAACAAACGCGGGACGCAGACGACGACTAGATGCCGAACTACAATCACATCATCTGTTAGTCCAACAAAATAAACGGACCGATTTCAGCAGGACCGAAGCTTTTACGTGACGTTTAAAAAAGACATTTTACTGCTTTAGTCTGACTGAAACTGAACTTCCAAATTTTCTTCAGCAAATGCTAATCCAGCAGCCGTCGCCCGAACACGAGCAAAAGTGTTGATTCTCAGTGAACGAGTGAGCCGATCCGCGACCGACGTCCGTTAAAACAGTGTCTTGTTTGTGTGTCGTTCACCTGTAGTTTGGCCGTGATACTTTCACATTTGGCCATGAGCTGCGGGATGGTTTCTGCCTGTTTGCGCAGGTCCTCGAGCTCCTGAAAAACACCATCACACGTGTTTGTGAGCCCACTCGCGACAGGAGAACACGGCCGGCGTGCGGTGCCTGTGAGACTCACCTGTTCTTTCTCCTGCAGATCTGCTTCCAGCTCTTGAATTCTGAGCGCCAGCTGAGCGTTTCTCTCTCTCTCCAGACTCACCTCCTTACACTGAACCTCCAGCTCTGAGATCTACAAACACACACCGTTAGCATCAATCACACACACTTGTGTCTTTCATCTCTTTCTAAACTACAGATTCTGGTTCTCTAACCCTGCATTTAAACTCAACTAAACGGAGATTAAAGCAGCTCCGCTGATGAATGACTGTCGAGGCGGCGCCGGTTCTTCACCTTGTTCTTCAGCTGGTTGTTCTCGTCTTGGCTCTGCATCACTTTACTCTTCCAGTTCTCGGCGTTGCTGTTCGCCTCCTGCAGCGTGTCCATCAGCCGGGCGTTACTCTCCTTCAGCGCCTGCAGCTCCGTCTCCACCTTCTTACTGTCAGACACAAACACGCACGGAGTTCAGCTTCACGTCTGCGCTCGTCAAAGACAAACATCGAACATCCTTCACTACTACAGACGTCCAAACATCAGACGATGTTCCGATTCAGATTTGATCACGTCGGCGGGTTTGTGCGACGGTTTGGTAAATATCAAAACTCTCAATAAAGGAATATCACATTCCTGAACAAACTGTTTTTGTTTTTTTCCCTGACTGAATCAGGTGAACGAATGATTCGGCGTCTCACCTCTGCTCCACTACGGACTTCAGCCGGTCGTTCTCGCTCTTCAGCGCCGTGTTGTCCGGCACGTGTGAGATCTTCTCGTCATCCGTTCCGTTGATACTGGACGCTTGATTGCCTGATGGAGTTTCACGGCCAGATTCCTGACAAAACCACACAATTTCACACTTGTAACAGACGTCACTCGCAGACACTTTACTGACGTCTGATGAAAACATCTGATGGCACATCATCTTCAGCAAACAAGCTTTGACTATGAACACTGGGAGAATAACTTCAGATAAACGGCTGGTGATTTTCCTCAGTTATACATCTGAATGAACAAATGAATGTTCTGCTGTCTGATTTTTCTTTTTCATGAGGGTCAGAGGAATGTGCAGATGGCGATCGTGGTGTCACATGTACCTGCGACTGATCGCTGGACGTCTCCATCTTCTCCTGAGATTTTTCTCGGGCCAGTTTCGCAGCTTCCTTGACTTCCTGGAACTTCTCAGCAAACTGAGGTAAAACAGAAAAAACACGGATGGGGATTGTTACACCTCTGACGGTTACTGCAGAAAGACGTGCTGCAACCGATCATAACAATACATCAACGTCAAGAACAGCCGCGTCTCACGCGCTCATAGTTCAACAACAAGAGTGTATGTGTGCGTGACTGTCTCTGTGTGCGTGCGTGCGTGCGTACGTGTGTGTGTGTGTGTGCATGCATGCGTGACATTTTGTCAGACCTTTGACAGCTGTTGTTCAGAGGCGAAGCCGAGTCCAAACACTGTGTTTGCGCGACTGTCGGCCCACTGGCCAAACTTTTGCGATGTTTTAGTGAAGTTCATATTGGGGGTGATTGTGCTGTTGATGATTACCTGAAAAAGAAAACATCAGAACTTGACAAGAATCAAACACACACACACACATACACACACAGAAGCAGATCTGCTGAATCTTTCACACATCACTTCTCCAAATACTCCTGTATTTTGTAAATGTGACTCAAATGTCATAATTACAATTATTGTTGGAAACAGCTTAAGACAGCTGGACTGATTAATTAACAACACACACACACACACACACACACACACACACACACACACACACTCACTGATTCTGTGTGACTCTTGAAGCTGATCAGAGTAACACGTGTGTGTGTTTAGCCAGCCATTTAACCTCAACACGTGTGTGTGTGTGTGTGTGTGTGTGTGTGCGCGTGCTGTCAGAGTGACAGCAGCAGGTGTGTGTGTGTGTGTGTGTGTGTGTGAGAGACTCTCAGCAGGTCTGTACTTTGACATCATCACTGCCGCCTCCATACTGAGGGACTGATCCAAATCTCCATGGCAACATGAACCATAAACCCTCTGCAGAGGAAGACCCTCAGTGTGTGTGTGTGTGTGTGTGTATGAGCACTCAGACTGTGGACTGCAGCGTCAGTAGACACTGCATGAAACACAGACAGACAAGTGCGCATCTGTCTGACCTTTGACCCATCCACGCTGATGATGCGGTAGCTGTTGCGTGTGCTGTCGTAGAAGTACGAGACAGTAACAGCCTGTTTACTGGCAGGAACCCAGTTCTTCTTGGTGGTGGGATCGATCTGGAAGACATGAGCTCTGGTGGTGAAGATCGGCTGCTCCCTGCGACACACACACACACAAACACACGTGTCACAGGAACATCACATGAAGATCAGCTCAGGTCAGCACACACTGCAATCACTCTCATCTGTGTGTGAAATCATCAACAACTTCAGCTTGATATTAATATTTAGAACATAATCAGTATTTGTTCATCGATTTCACATTTTGCACTCATATGAAAATAAATCACACAAAAGCAGCATCATCTGCCGGAGCTCCTTAAGATCTTCAGTGAAATGACCTACAGCTGTCATTCCCCCAACATCACCGCCAACGACGCTCGACTGAGACAATGAGCAGTTACACCGCTCACGGTCATTGGACGACAGGATGACACCGCTGACAGATCACAATCAGTCATTACTGAGGAACATGTGATAATCGTCAAAACAAGGCAAAATACAAATCTCAAGTCTGTTCACTTTACAAACCGACTTGGCTTTATTTATTTCTAAACATCTGATAATGAACACCAGGGGCGTAGATTTAGGGTGGACGGAGGGGATGTGTCCCCACCAATATCTTCCGTCCATTGAAATGTCCCCACCAATAATTTAATAATAATAATAATTTAATCCAAAAAAAAAAAAAAAAACTCGTGCTGTCAACATTAACCTAGACACGCAGAAAGGGATAAATCACGTTCTCTCCTTGAGTCCTCCCGCCCCCAAAACACATATGGACATTTTGATTGGCTGTGCCTTTCCCTGCCATCATGTGAGAGGCTCAGATACAAGCAGCGCCAAACGCAGTGGATTTTTTTTGCCGTGCAGGAAGGTGTGTTGGGTGACACGTGAGGATGGCGGCAGCAAAAAAAAAAGAAGCTGGACATAAGGAGCTTTTTTTCAAAGAAAAGTGTAAGTCACTTCAAGTTCGCTAGTCAATCCATCAAAGTCCATCAAAGTAACGACAACAGTTAACGTTAATGCTAGTGGGTTTTTTTTTTTACCGCTTTGACGCACATTGATTATAGCAGGGCAGGCTATAGTCTGTGAATACGGACTTAAAACTAACAGCAGATTAAACAGCTAAATGTAAAAGTATAAATATGATCCTGTCAGTTCTCCTAATCTAATGACGACTACTTGTCAGAAATCAGCTTTGTGAAAGAAATTGATATGCTACATACTAATATTGGGGTTAGGGGTTGGTGGGTGGTGCAGGGGAGGGGGAGGGGGGGGTCATAGGTCCCCACCAATGTCCAGAGCAAATCTACACCCTTAATGAACACGAAGGCCTTTTCACTAAACGCCAACAAAATCTCATCAGAAAAGGTCGTTCACAATGAAACCGAGACAAATACTAAAGTGACTTGAGCTAAAGTGAAGCCCACATCAGGATCCCATCTGCACTTCATGATGCCAGATAATACAACGCAATGCAGCGTAATATAAACATATACTAAATAATCAGTGCTGGGTAGTAAATGATGACGTGTAATCTGGAATACCTAATCAGATTCCAAAATAACATGATTATATATTATTCACACAATGGCAGAAAATGAATCATAATTTGATTTGTTCTAATTCTCTTTTTCTCTCCCTCTTAAATTTTCCTCTTTAAAGTTCTACTGTTTTTTGAAAGTCTTCCAGCTTTTCATCAACTCACAAACCCGCAGTAGTTCGTTCATGAAACCCAGTTTAGGAAAGCCTGGCATAATGTCCTAATTTCCATGATGTCATTTGTAATCAGTAATGGACTACAATTTGTAAGTAATTTTCCCACCACTGTAAACAATGCAGATAAAAAACACAACACAAGGTAAATAACACAAAAAAATCACCACTTTCCAAAAATAATATAAACAAAGAACAGGCTCACAATTACACATTTTCCATTTCAAAATTCCATACTTTTCCAGACTCACATTTTCCAAACCTCTCAGTAATTTTCCAGACCATACTTAACATAAATGGTTAATACATTTTTATTTTTTCAGGTTTTGAAAATAGCCCGTAAAATAAAAAAAAAAAAAAAAAATTTAAATACAGACTTTTGCATGCACACAAGAAACTTTTTTGTGCCCTCGAGAAACTATTCATATGCACATGGGAATTTTTTTGCCTGCTTAGGCATTACAGTTTCTAGTTTTATGAAACCCATTTCCTTTGTGCATCGCTGCCATCTTACTATGAATAAAACGAGAGCATGGATACATATGAATTGATAGAGATCTACTTTCTCAAATTTTGGCTTTCCTTATTGTAGTACCTCTAATATCAAGGCCTAATATCCAATTTAACATCCTCTGCGGTGGCGGTGAAACCATGACACAAAATGAACCGACGGCACAATGTGGCTTTAAAATGTGGCTTTTGTTACGGCAGCATGTCCTATTTCAGTATTTCAAGGCCTTAGGTCTCACAGCCAAGACGCCAGAGCACAAAAAGGGCTGACGGCACAAGAGGAGGCTCAGTGTGCGTTGTCCTGTATGCTAAGTTTCTTGTGAGCACATGAAAGTATGTATTTTTCTTGTATGTTTGCAAAGGTCCTTGAGACTATGCCATATGGTGCTAAGAATATCGTGAAAAGAAACCTAAAACACAAAACATTTTGCACAATGAAAAAAAAGTGCACCTTGAATTCATTCACTTGTTTCTGACAATCACGAAAAAAAAAAAAAAAAAAAAAAAAAAAACTCACTAAACAGCTGCCATGAAAACACACTTTCTGTATGATGAACTTGCCTTCATTAAATTGAAAAACTAAATTTTTGCCATACTTTTCCAGACCTGTAAATGACTTTAATCAAACTCCATACTTTTCCAAACCGCGTACGAACCCTGACAATTTGAACAGTTTGCAGCAGTTTGAGAAATGTGTGTGTGTGAAAGGGCAGCAGTTAACACTAAAGGTGCATCAGTTCAGCTCATTAAAGCCATCCTCATTAACTCTGATCTGATTTAGATTTGACACAGACGTCATGTGATTTCTCAGGCTGATGTCATGTTCACCGTCGCATCTGAACGCATACGTGAGGTCAGCAGACTCTGATCTGCGTTTATGATGAGGGACGTGCAAAACCACCCGTTACATTAAGTCGATGAGCTGCGTTTCAGCAGGACCGGTCTGTGCTCATTCACGAGTGAAGTCAGACAGCGGTGAACGGTCGACCGTCCTACCGCTTCCCTGCTGATGACATCTGCAACATCATCATCATCATCATCATCATCATCCGCCCAGCACTTCACCAGATCTCAAAATAACCTGACAATGACGAGACGCGCGTGTGTGATTCACACATCATCACACCAGAGCACTCGGTGAGTCTCAGCCGAGCCATGGCAGGAATGCGGCTCTACCTGTACACGCGCACACACCCATAGCGCCGCACCTGAACTCTGACCTCAGCGTGTTCTGACTGGAGCAGACCGTGGAGCGGCCGGGGCTGTGACCGGACACACACTCCACACGTTCAGCAGGTCAAACTGCTCCGACGCGACTCACCGAACGACCAGAACCGCAATCGCACAGAAACGCAGGCCACGAGACTCGCCGTGACGTCATAAAGCAGCCGCCGCACCTGTAGGTTCACTTCATACTGACGGGCAGCAGACCGAACTCACCATCACACGCCGTTAGTCACATTCGCACAGCGACAGAAACGTGATCTGCTGCTAATCAAGGAACATTTTAATGCTCGAGCCAGCTGTCTAAGCACATTATTTCGCACAACTTGTGTGTCGTCAATTTAATGGGTGTCTTGAAGATGGATTACTCGTATACTGAGTCCTTCAGGCTGTAAACTGTTAAAATGACCACACTTAATATGACGGTCAGGAGGTCAAACTCAGTCAGACTTGGAAGGCTGTGCCATTTTAGTCAAGTCACATTTATTTCTATAGCGCTTTATAGAACAGTATTCAATTCTGCTGTCACTTCGACAGCGGCCGTACAAACAGTTTGGTCGCAGGACTGATCAATATCTGTCTGTTATTTTTCCAGAACAGATCAGATCAGACGAGACAAAGTCAATCAGTATGACGACGATGAAAGAGATCGTTCTGTCATTTACTCCACCGCAACCCATTGAGGACAGAATGATCTTTTTATCAACATTTAATTCCTTTAATAAGCAAATGTGTCATTAGTTTCTCTCAATCACAGCTGTGGTTTTTCCACCAATACGTGCTCCGTGTACAAGCATTCAGAGCGTTTGTGCTGTAAGCTGACCCGTCCGACCACATTTTTGGATAACCAGCTCAGAGCGTTACCCTCTCAACAATAACTTTCACTGTCTTTAAGGCCACGACGGCAGATCTCGACTGAGCGGCAGGATGATCAGCACTACGGAGAGTTCACGGTACACGCTGCTGCTGCTTAAAGTCATTGGCTTTGGCTCCCGGGACAGCAGCAGATGGTTGCGACCGACACCATCTGGCGACGAGGCTTCAATCCCCACCGGATAGCCGGCGTCATTTACCAGCCGTTAAGTAGTATGTGGGGTCTACGGCGTCCCAAACACACACAGGCTGCCAGGCCCGACCTGCAGTCAGCAGCTTGACAATGTGTCAGATCAGCGTCAGTAAACTTGTTCCATTCATGTAACTGGAGCCGAGCGGCGGCGTGACGGGCCGGCCTCTCTGACACCGGGTTTAAATAGACCAGGGGTAGGCAAGTTTGGTCCTAGAGAGCCGCTGTCCTGCAGAGTTCAGCTCCGACTCTAAATAAACACACCTGAAATGTCAAATGTCTACAGGATTACTATGGCTATAGGTAGGTGAGGGTTTTTGCGGGGTTGGAGATAAACGATTCAGGACAGCGGCTCTGTAGGACCGAACTCGCCTCCAGTCCAGCCCCTCATTCAACCTGGGAACAGACGTCCGGCTACGCCTCATCTGCGGCGCTTTCTGGTTCAACCCCAACGCTTTATCAGCGTCTACGGAGGCGAGAGAGTTCCACCATTCCACGCTGTCACAGGTTTGTGTGGAGAATGAGGTTAATCTATAACCCTCCTGTCACTGAAAGGGGCCTCCAGCTGAAAACTGAGCCGTAATCGATCGACATCACATCGTTAAAAAACACCCACAGCGTGGAAAACCTAGAACAATGAGCCAACCCTTACAAATCCAGGCTGTCCAAAGTGTCGGATGTGATCTGGGCGAATACTTTGTTTTAAATATATATATGTAGTTTACACATTTGCACAGTGATGTAGCGCGTTGGAAACAGAAATCCTGAGAGTCTGACAAGAACAGACTGTAGTGCCACAAACTTCATGACGTAATAA